>NC_134406.1:189189239-189492739 GCF_038048845.1 Mixophyes fleayi
ACTCCCTTTTTAAAAGATTGCTGCCTGTAGGACCACCGTTGAGCTCCTTTCTGCTTTTCCCAAGCCCATTGCTCTGTTCCTCCAGAGGAAGGCTCTTGGTCTGATCAGAATCCTGTGCAAGAGCTTCAGACTGCTGTGCTTCAGTAGATACTTTAGAACTGCTTTCTGTAGGGAAAAAATACATCTATTTTATAAATGGCAATATCAATAAAAAGATGGTTGCTTCAGAAACAAAAATACATTTCTGAGCGTAAGGTGATGGTAGTTTTATTTTATGGATGTGGCCAAAATGGTGATAATAACTATAAAAGCAATACAATGAAATGTCCATGAATAAAATTGCATAAAAGGAAATATCCCTGGCTGACAATGGATGTCCTTTTACTCTACATCATTTTATATTATACACAAAAATTAGGACACCGTAGTTAAGCTATTTTTCTCCAAATCCATTAAAAAAAATCATGAAATAAAGCTTAGTCACAAACCTCTCTTCTTCATCTGTGCTTCCCTCGAACCAGGAGGCGCATTGATGTCACCAGTACCTTGAAAGTAGACATACTTTTTAACTGTAATCAAATTAGGAGCAAACTTCCACACATCTTCTCGATCATCAATAATGCAAACCATAGAGTCCCCACAAGGAAAAAGATTCCTAAACATCAAAAAGGGGGAGAGGAAAAAAATAAAATAAAAAGATGAAGCATCTTCTGAAATATATGTTCGTCATGTCAGATAGTACATCAAAATACAGAAACACTATATTCAAAATGAAAATTAAATATAAAAATTCAAAACAATTAACTATGTTTAAAAAAAAAAAAAAAAAACAATTGCACGTTACACACAAACACATATAATATAACTAAAATGCAGACCAAAAGAAAAAAACAATAAGGGTAGAAGAAGAATAGAGACAGAATATATTTTATAGGTTTGAGTGTCCTGTTTTTCACAAGGCACACCCTCATTTAAAATCCATGTACTTCTGCTTCCCTTCGATATTACTTAGCTATTTAAAGACACATCAATATGGCAAACTTTGACACAATCTCTGCACTACATACTGGCACTCTACCTTCCAGCTACCATGGTAACCAACAAGTATCCCTAAACAACCTTTTGTGTTGAGTTGCAACCATAGCAGCTGCAGTGCGAATAGGGTGGAGGGAGAACATTTAACATGAACCTATGCAAAACTACCTAATGTTAAAAGACATAGCTCTACCATTGAAAGATCTGTAAATATGATTAATTATTGATTAAAACTTTCAAGCAATATATTTCTACACTTTTTCTCTAGGTTAGGAATGAATATTGTCTTTTTTTCTATTCACTGGCTGCTAAAGTGAGGACTCCAAGGAAAAAAACACTTTTCACCAAACTGAAAAAACCCAAAAAAAACTTAAAGCCATAATGATATAGGTTTCATTTAAAAAATACTTGATTAACGATTCTTTTCCACTCGATGAGAAACATTACAGATTCAAATGACTGAGATATTATTCAACAAAATGAAGGTGAAAACCTAAACAGAGAGAGCCAAGCAGCACTAAAAAGTGATCGGCCAAGGTCATCACTACATGTAAACTGGCAGGATCCTGCTGAACTATTATTATTGGTAAGGGATACTATTTCGTAAAATGTATTTTTAGGAAGAGATTAAAATAGCCACGTGGACTGCAGTAATTTCGCAAGAGTTCTCTCCGCAGGGTGTTCAACATGAGTGGTTTTCTGTACTGTAATTACGTCAATTGTGCACAGAAACACATTGTGCAAGGTTCCTACAGGATCTTGCGCCTAATTGAATCTCTCCCTTACAGTGGAAGAACCCACTTTAATTGTATCTATTTTATTGAATGTACGACACAATTATACGGTCCTTTAACCGTATTGTTTAGATGATGATAGTGCGACTATAATCATATCGCTTTGCTAACTTCAGGACCATAGCCTATGGACACTGCCTGATCCGCTGCAGTGCATTGTTAAAATCCAAGTGATTTATAGAAAGAAAGACGAACAAGAGGGAGAAAGAAAGATGAACAAGAGGGAGAAAGAAGATCCCTTACTGTTTTCATTCTGCTCACACTACACTTCAACATAATGCAACCCTGACAAGTGTTCCACGTTACTTGTAAACAGATGGGGGAGGAGTAAGGAACCGAGGAAAGGACTTGTAGTAAGTTAGGATAATATGTAACATAATAAAAATATATTTTATTTACAAAACATCAACATATCCTTTACATAAGAGAAAAATACAATATATGAAAGACGCACAGCATACAGAGATAATTTGTGGTTGAGAACCTCGGCATGATAATTTTTAGCTATAACTCTACATAGCACCAATAGAGCCATTCCTATGTGACAGTCTAGAAACATTCAGGTACTGTGCCTTAAACCAAGGCCACGTTCATTTCACTACTACCTAAAGTACATACACATGAACTGGAAATATTTAGTAATGCACACTACTCAGTTTATCAAGTCATAGAACCACATAACAAACCTAAGATTCCCTGTTTTGGAAAATGGATCAATGCATTCATCCCGAGATAATATTCGATGCGAGAAAAGCTTCTTCTCAGGATCTAAAAACCCTGCAAGTCAAAACAAAAAAACATATAAATTACCATTATATGCAAAAGCTGGTTTCTGAAAGGTTACCAATAAGAATGTGCCTTAAATAGCACTTTCATTTTTATTTAATATACTGAATACATTACAGAGTATAGTACAGTAGGCTTAAAAGACAAGATGCTCCCATAGAGGAAACAACCTCACACTGGTCATTTTTCAGCGTCAGCATTCCATCTAAAGCAAATAGAATTTTATTTACAATGGGTATGTTATTCATTGGACTTGCAAGAGTTCCCAATAGCTGTAACAGTCCATTGGCCCCACTGTTTTCTCCTATTACCTCTCTAGCTGTTTCAAATAAAGCAAGTGGGTGTCTCAAATAATGCCTAGCATTCTATTATTAGTAATACTTGAATGCAGGCCAGATTATTTATAAAAAAAAAAAATCAAAAAAAAAATCAAGGTTACACAGTAGGGGTCCACAGGAAATAGGATGGAAAAGAAAGCCTTAGAGGGTCACTTTTTAGACACAAATTAATATGCACAAACAGCATTTACATTTTTTATTTTTGTTTTGTTTTTTTAAAACAGGGAATTATGTTCCTAAAAATGTTCAGTCCTCCCTCACAAAGATCATTATTTATTGGCATATTCACATTAATTATAATGAGTGATAGCTGTAACACCAATTGTTCAAATTAATCATCTATAGACTACAATTATCCTAGATAAAATATTTGATTTACCAAATAACATCCCCAAGACATGCAGTACCATTGCTGCTTTATTGAGCAAACGCACCACTAAAAATATTCATTTTCTTCAATACAGGTTGCAGAATTATGCTCCTGTAAACAGAAGCTGAAACAATCATCTTGGTCTCCAGCAAAATTTTTGTTTGTCAACTGCTTGACAAATGAATCTTATTGAAATACACACCTAGCAAGAGATTATTATATGGGACAAGAAACTGCATCCCCACATGACTACAAACTTACACAGTTGTTAACAGAACGCCACTTCCAAGTAGCAGATATACTGACAAATTGCTAAATATTTGCAGCCACAACATTAAAACCGCCTGCCTAATATGGTGTAGGTCCTCCTCTTGTCACCAAAAGAGCTCCGACCCATTGATGCATGGACTTAACAACACCTCTGAAGATTTCCTGTGTTATCTGGCAAAAAGACGTTAGCAGCAGATCTTTTAAGTACTGTAAGATGCGAGGTGGGGCTTCCATGGCTGTCACTTATGTTTCCAGCACATCCCACAGATGTTCGATCTCATTGAGATCTGGAGGCCAAATCAACACTTTGTAATGTTCCTGAAACCATTACTGAACAATTTTTTTCAAAGAGTTCAGTGTGGCAGGGCGTATTATCTATCTGAAAAAGGCCACTGCCATCAGGGAATACCGCTGCAAAGAAGGGGTGTACTTGGTCTACATCAATATTTAGGTGGGTGGTACATGTCAAAGTAACATCCACATGAATGCCAGAATCCAAGGTTTCCCAGCAGAACATATCACAAAGCCTTTACCGGCTTGCTTTCTTCACCCAGTGCATCCTGGTGCCATCTCTTCTCCAGGTAAATGACACACACACATCTGGCCGTCCACATGATGTAAAAGAAAAAGAAAGATTCAGACTAGGCCTCCTTATTACATTGCTCCATGGTCCAATTCTGGTGATCATGTCCCTTTAGTAGGGCGCTTGGTGGACAGGAGTCAGCATGGGCACTCTGACTGCTTTGCATGTAATCAGAAAACTGTGATGCACTGTGTGTTCCTACACATTGTTATCACTGCCAAAATTAACTTTTTCAGCAATTCATGCTATAGTGGCTCTTCTGTGGGAGTGGACCAGACATGCAAGGCTTCGCTGCCCACACACATCTCCGAGTCCTAGACACCCATTTCCCTGTCATCGGTTCACGGTTCGTCCTTCCGTGGACCACTTTTGATAGGAACTAACCACTGCATAACGGGCACACACCACAAGACCTGCTCATTTGAAGATGTGCTGACCCAGTCTAGACACCACAATTTGGCCCTGTTAAAGTCGCTCAAATCCTTATGCTTGCCCATTTTTGCTACTTTCAACACATCGACTTCAAGACCGGACTGTTCACTTGCTGCCTAATACTCTATCTCTTGACAGGTGCCATTGTATCGAGATAATCAATGGTATACATTTCACTCGTCAGTTGTTTTGAAGTTGTGGCTGAGTGTAAATCATAATGTATTTAGAAGTCTGGGGAGGTGCAGTTCTAAAGCTGGGTTTAATGAAAACTGTAAAAATCTAATAGGCTCTTCTTAGGCAGCAATATCTGGCGCATTTAAACTGGCCCTTTGTATTAAAGAGCTTCATGTTGTAATACTTCAGAGCACTCAAGTGCCGACACATTGAAAGAGAATAGGGGATGCTCAGTGTTCATCAAAAACCACTGCATGCAATGCTAACTCAATTTAAGTGCTTCAGTGGGACAAGGGTGACCGCTATGAAAGGTAAGCCTTTTCTACAAGTAAACCTGCTATCATTTAAATCAGTTGTGTGAAATTACACTACTTCTACTTACAAGTCACATATAAGGAATATATGGAGCTTATTATTTGTAGCTGCTCACAACTAAACATAGTACATTAGCCAAGCACATTTCTCAAAAATACATTTGGCACATAAAACTGGTGATCACAATCACACCACTATAGAACATATAGGAGTATAAAACACAAGAAGTGACAACTCATGTAGGACTTCTGTCCGATCTGCAGGTGCAACTGCAAAAGTAATGCAGTTATCATAGCCGATATTAGGCAACAGGCCTGATATCACAGTGGGTTGGGCAGAACACTATGATGCACATAATAGTCCAAATGACATTGATCGGATGATTATCAAGCATGTTGGTAAATGCGTTCCAAAGATGTTCGCCATCTGCCTGTATGCCGTCATCTTTCCCCCATCAGCACCTATTGATGGTGAAAATGATCCCGCTGTTCGGCCTGATCTAATTCAATTTAGTGATCACTAAAATGTTAATAAAGAAACTATTCAACCGCAAAAAACTTGCAATTAAAGAGATAAAAACTGCTGAAAATAGATCATTGCAAAATCAGTAAAACTACATAAATATTAAGTAAACAGAGGGGAGTGTTGTCTTCTTTAAATTCAACAGAAAAGCGATTTGTGAATGCAACAGGCATTGATATTTTGTTTAATCCAGCAACCAAATATTTACATTTTCCAATACACCTTGCTGTTAATCATAAGAAAATTTTGCTACGTAAACGTAAAATATCATTCCACTAACAATTTATAGATTAAAAAAAAAGGAATAATTCAATAAAAATCTTTTCTGCTACCCTGTACTGCCCTCTTGTGTAAAAGTAAAAACACAATGTTTCTAAGCACCGTATTGTGAACTGCTCTAACTACTGTAAATTAATTCTAAAGGGTAAATTTATCAAGCTGTGGATTTGAAAAACTGGCGATGTTGCCTGTAGCAACCAATCATATTCAATCTTATTTTTGTAGAATGTTCAAAATAAATGATAAAAAAAGAATCTGATTGGTTGCTATAGGCAACATCCCCACTTTTCAAACCCACAGCTTGATAAATTTAACCTTAATTGTTGATACACCTGTATATTAATATTAGGCATCCAGTTCACTTTCTTAAAGACTGGTAAAAGAGCTTAAATGCCGATAGTTCAAACAATAATGTAAGTGAATGGACCAATGCACATTCGTTTGCTCTGTAAAATCTAATGGAGTTCTGAGGGAGTGCTCACTAAGTACATAGTAGACTATGTTATAAGGAGGGCTTGCTTTGAAAACGTGCTTCAAACACTCTTATTTAAACTAGAAGGGTTTGTGCATAGTTTTGACAAGCATTCACAAGCACAGATCCTGAAGCAGAAATTATTACAGGGGAATGAAACATATTTTGCGCAAGTTTAAATGTTTAACACATGCAATATATATACCTTAATCTATAATCTTTATGTTTGCTACTATACTTAAAGAAAATTGTAAACTTAAATACAGATGCACATCCATGTGAACCAAAACAAAAGTTGCATGGAGTCCTTTAAAATACATTATACAGTAGTGTAAAATGCAAGTGCACGCCATGGTCAAGGGGCACCATAGTTGAAATGGACAGTTTGAAGTGCTGACTATATCCTCTCTATGCCCCTCCTACAAGCCAGTTTAGTACTGTGCCTGAGAAGAGACCCTTAACCGATCTTCAGGAAAAAGATTAATAAACCTAATCCCAGATACCATTTCTGAAAGATATAGACAGCATTAGTCACACATAAGTGAAACATGGCTGGGCGGGCGCCCAGTGTCCCCTATGAACCCAGAGAAAGACATTTACCAGTAAGTAAATTTTGTTTTCTCTTTCATCCATAGGGGACACTGGAAATCTTGACAATGGGGACATCCAAGAGCAACCCTAACGGGAGGGAGAGCCCTGGGACCCCTGCAATACTGATCAGCCAAACTGAGAGTCAGAGGCCGATATAGTATAAAATTTGTAAAACTGCAGAAAAGTATGTCGACTGATATTATCACACCTGAGTCCAGAAAGTGCCAAATAGCCCCTTGAAGGAGTAGGCACCTTTCTATGGAAATTGGCAGCCTGGTTTCGAAAAACCAGAGACAAAAAGGAGTATTTTCCAAAACAGGAGAACATAAACATGGTGGTGGTGGGTTGAAAGAAGCCAGATTTTAAATTAAGGGTGGGTTTATTTTTACCTACCGCGTATTAGCCTGATGTGGAAGTCGAAGGGGCACTATGAGCAGATTAGCATTTGCCGACATAAGATCATTAATCAAGCCCTGTTGGACTTTACTCCTGCTGCCTTAGCCTGTAACCCACTCAAAAGGTTCAGATTACCATCTTTACCCTAGACAACATGCATATAAATGCTTATACCCAAAATATTTGGGTATAAAACATCTTGTACCCAAACACTGAGGATTCAAATGGATTATTAAATGACAAATCGCTTGCATAGAAAACACAAAGAGTTAAGCTCTATACCTCCTGAACAATATTCCCACTAATCCTAGTTCTTGAAAGCAAAAGAAAACTTAAAAACAAAGCATGACATTAAAAGAAGTGTTAAACGCATGATGTCTACACTTACATGTTAAAAGTAGAGAATGCACTGTAAAAATGAATGTTAGCTGTGCAAACTTAAAAACTGAATTTTACATGTTTTTAATTGACATCACTGACTGCTATATTAGTACTGACCTGCAATAGTATGAGCATAAAGCCTGCTTCCAAAGGTAAAAACGTGCAGCTCATACAGCTTGGCAATCTTCTCCAAAAACTCTTTACAATGAGGACGCAGACGGGTGTGCAGCATTGGCTCTCCTCTACCTAACTGGAAATGGAGTATACCCTGTAAAATAACAGAACATGTTAACTAAAGCAAAATACTAAATTATCAATAGATACGGACACTTCAAATGGCAATACTTAATATGACTCTAGAGGGTAAATTTATCAAGCTGCGGGTTTGAAAAGTGGAGACGTTGCCTTAAGCAACCAATCAGATTCTAGCTGTCATTTTGTAGAATGTTCTAAATAAATGACAACTAGAATCTGATTGGTTGCTATAGGCAACATCTACACTTTTCAAACCCGCAGCTTGATAAATTTACCCCTAGGAGATCTTAGCATACCTACCTTAGTTATATAATGTAGCTACCTAGCTTTAATGTAGACATGGCCAAAAATATATATAAATTTAGTTGCATACAGATAGATTACTTTAAGACTTTCGTTAAACCGTGAAAAGAGAATCTATTCTACACATACTAGTTCAGAGCACTATTTGTTTTGTTGTTCGATTATTATAAACTGATAATTACACGACAGAGTGTGTGCTTACAGAGATCACAGTAACACATAATTGTTAGCTCATCACTTAAAAAAAGATACATTTTAAGACATGATCCTCACTACTAATTTTGAAGTGCTGTCATCATGGAATAATGCACACAATTCTCTGCCTGCCCTCCCTTCTGTTATAATGACCATATCTCTGACCATCACCTTTGCCCTCCCAGTCACAGTTTATGCACACTGAATGTCCCTACTTTACTTTCTAGTATGATCTTGGTTGTCAGTACCTCCACTTTTGCCCAGTCCTACTATTCACCCACTAATATCAATGCATCAGCTAGTTACCACTCCTTATGACTAGCTGTGGTCTACCGAAGGCTAAGGTTGAAGTTACACCACAATTATTATGTATTTGTTGTACACAAATGGATGCATGCTCCAAAAGCGTAGGTATGGAGAAGAGGTCAGCAGGTGCATACTGGTGGTCGAGAGCTTTAGGTACAACCAGGGCAAATACTGTGATTGGGGGTGCATCAATTTGTCTTTCAAAAAACAAACTGCGGAGGTTGGAAAAGTAGTTAGTGATGTATTGAGGACACGCTACAATCGTGTGATATAGATATATATAATCTCTATCTATCTATCTTAAATAAAAGCAGTTCAGGTAAAAACCTAGTACGATGCACACAATTAGCGACAGTGAGAACGGGATCTTAGTCTGGGTTTTCATATCCCTTAGGAGTCAAGGCTTTATGTATATTGAATTGCCTTCCATGTAGACTTCTTGGGGTATATTTACTAAACTGTGGGTTTGAAAAAGTGGAGGTGTTGCCTATAGCAACCAATCAGATTCTGTCATTTTGTAGAATGTACTAAATAAATGATAACTAGAATCTGATTGGTTGTTATAGGCAACATCTCCACTTTTTCAAACCCGCAGTTTAGTAAATCTAGCCCCTTGTGTAATTGCCACATAACTTCCATATTTAATACTGCAACCAAATAAGATGAATGTACCTTTCTAGACATATGTTGGAAGTGTTGTTCTGTGGTATGGATTAACGTCTGGTCTAAGTCAACCATGAGGACGAGTTTCCTGTTTCGATGCAATCTATGTTGGTCCTCACGTCCCAGCTGTTCGGCTTGCTACAAGAAAAATGGAAAGCCAATTCTGTAAAAAAAGAAATGTATTGCCACAGGAAAAAAAAAGAAGAAAAATGGTACAATATATAGTCCTCAGCTGACAAACTATAACCATATGGTCATTACACTGTTTTAATTGGCTTCTAATAAAACAGATGAGTCAAGCAGAAATTAAGGAGAAACACTACAGCAAGGACTGAAAGTAATGTAAACAGTGAAATGTATGTGTTCGTATATAGTACATATTTGAGCAACCCACTAAACCCTAACTTTTACATTTTCACATAACAGATTGGGTAACATTGGCTAATTAGGCTAACATTGTTCAGTGTTAGCCTAATTTTCCACTACAGCTCTGTTAAAAAGTAAAGGATTGCATCCCGCTTGGATCTCAAAGATCAAAACATAAAAATTAAATCATCCACGTTACTGTGTCACCACTAGCACCGTCTTTGTGTATGATCTCATCAATTCACACTGTGCAATTATGCAGAGCAACACTGCAGAGCTGTCACTCAAACTCTGCCTGCTTAAGAAAAGCACTGTCCTCTTTATAGCATGATGGACGCATTTAGTCAAGTATAAGCACATCAGTAGTTATTTCATGTATATTATTCAGCTCACTAATAAACAGCCTTTTATACAAAGTTAAAGTCCAATAGAGGCTTTCTTACACTTAAAAGCAATGTGTGTATCTTGTTCTCTCTCACCCCTCTGCACCAAGGTGATATGTGAGGAGTAAGGTGTATATCTATCAGTAATTAACAGATTGGCAGCCTTGTTTTGTAGAAATGCACTGCGTGGATTGGTTGATTTATACAGGGGGTGAGGTCAGTAACTGACAGCATTCTCAGCTTTTTGACTTGTATCAGATGCCATCAGGACACATTACTAAACATGTGGGAGAAGCGTCATCAATCTCTAAAGAAGTGGAGAAGCAAAGGAATTTCAGGTTAACACTGAAGTGTATTTTACCTTCCTGGCTCACATTTAAAAATGCCAAAATATTGGGTTTGGTGGACCTTTAAGACTGTATGCAAAATGCAGTGGTCTGAGCGATCACTGATCCCTATGAGAGCTGCTCTTGCTTATTCGCAGTTGAGTGTTAAACACTATAGATATGTTGAAGCTAAACGTACTCCAAGGTGTGGAAAAGTAAGAGTCATTGTCAGATATAATGATTCTCAGAGAAGTGCATTTACAAGTGGCATTAAGAAGTTATACTCATGGGTGATGCTCCAGTGTCTAGCACTCCAATGTAAACACACCCTTTGTGATTTATGTGCGCCTGGAAACCTTTTCTACATATCTCCACACCATATCTGAAGCCATGTCACTGGACTGCACTGGTTTCTTGGATCAACTTAGTATTAACAAGGAGGAAATAATGCATAATGCTCATGAATACACACTATGACATAAGTGTGCTGATCAAAACTATTAATTGCCAGGAGGATGACTGATTATGGCCTCATACACACTGAATAAAACAAGACTTCTTTAACCCAGGTGTAATCTGCTGCATGTGTTGCATGGTGGGCGCAGCATTAATGGCAGTCACTAGAGAAATCATTGATCTATATGGTAAACATGACCCCTGAACTCACTAAAGAGGAGGAGGCATCTGAAATAATACTTGCTGCAATGATCTGAACATTTTATCTCTGATGGATTCATAAAATGCTTGCTTAAGCCAGGGTGTACATGGCTTTATAACACTGCTATGGTGTAGATACAGCAGTAAAGTAATAAGATAACTAATGCAATATAAATTATAATATAAATATAAACACACATACAGGTTCATGTCACATAAATGGGATGTTCACGATTATGAGGTTATATTTTTGTAAGTTTACAGGAGCAAAGTATTAAAAGGAATCTTTAAATGGCTGATCTCACAAGTAATCATTTCTAATACGCTAAGCTAATTGGGCACCAGGCATGGGTAAGGGGAAAGGAAAACAAAATCTTGAAACAAGTTAAAAATGTGCACTCCCTCTTACCTCTGAGCTAACCATGAGTTCTGGGACACTGTGAACCATAGAAACAGTAGCTGTTGATAGTGGCACCTGCTGCTTTCCATTCTTGCTTTGTAACCTGAATAAATAAAAGATTTAGTAAGGGTCAACCTACATCAATTGATGCCCTAGTAAAAGGGACAGAGACAGCAAGCTCCATTGTATTTTTTAAACTGATATCCTGCTCTTACCGATTTCAATGGAAATACTTTGACATAGTACATTTATCCAATAACTTCATCATCTATTTATTTATATAGTGCCACTAATACCGCAGCGCTGTACAGAGAACTCATTCACATCAGTCCCTGCCCCATTGGAGCTTACAATCTAAATTCCCTAACACACACACACACAGACCGAGAGAGACTAAGGGCAATTTAATAGCAGCCAATTAATCTATCAGTATGTTTTTGGAGTGTGGGAGGAAATCGGAGCACCATGAGGAAACCCACGCAAACATGTGGAGAACATACAAACTCCACACAGATAAGGTCATGGTCAGGAATCGAACTCATAACCCCAGTGCTGTGAGGCAGAAGTGCTAATCACTAAGCCACCGTGCTGCATTGTGCGTGTGGAATAAAAAAGTATGCAGGTTTTTCAGTACTCACTGAACATGCGGTTTGTTAATAAGTAGTACCGGCATTGGATAGCTTATCCAAAAACCCATTATCCATACAGTTGGGGTGGGGGGATATTTTTGTTTCTATTCGGTGATTGTATCATACACACAACATCTCTCATAGTAACTGAGGAGCACTGCTAAACAGTCTAATGGAGAAGGAAATGTCAGGGGAAGCATTGGGGAAAGAGAAACTTAAATGTAATTTAGAATATTTTAGGCATGATGCTCCAAGTTACTGAAAAAACCTTATCCAGAAAACCCTAAGAACCAACCATTCTGGATAAAAGATCCCATACGTGCATTAACACAGCAGAGAGTGTTAAAAACCTTTTTGTTCTGTGTAATATAAATATATGCTTTTTCTTTATAAATATTATGGCAAAGGGAGCCATTCTCCAAGACAGTTCAGGCTGAAAAGGGTGTGTGACAGGCTGCAGTGTGGGGAGACAGCCTTACAGACATACATATCGGGAGATTCAATTCCCTGCATTGTTCTTTAGAACAATGCGGGCGCGCATCATTACCGTTACTGCAGTAATTGATGCGCCACAAGCAGAAATCAATGATAGAATAACAGTAATAACTATAATGATGCACGCCCCGCGTTATTTTAAAGAACAAAGCGTGAAATTGAATCTACCCTATAGAGCGTAAACTGACACAGGTGGAAGTCCTATTGATTAATAGGTGATTAGATTGGTGCTGGGTGGAAATTAGGTACTTAAAGTGTGCTGTTGATGGGGGCGGGGTACCAATACCTAACTAGTGAGCCGGCGACTAGTGTTGTTCTGTTAGTCAGTGCTAGGGTTGCAATATTGTTTGTCTTTTTGGGGGGAAAAAAAATACCTGGCATCTATCACAATACGCTAACACTTTCGGCATAATTTTCTTACCAAGTCAAATGGAGCAAGATCAACAGAAAAAGTAAAGAGCAAAGAGTATAAGGAAGTCATCAAAAATGTATTTTGCATCCCAAATAATTTTGATACACAAAAAGACATATGATATCACTTACTCTATGGCACCATCCTCGTCCATAGTTAAATTGATGGCCTGGCACCAGTTCACTACAGAC
Organism: Mixophyes fleayi; assembly: GCF_038048845.1. NCBI lineage: Eukaryota > Metazoa > Chordata > Amphibia > Anura > Limnodynastidae > Mixophyes > Mixophyes fleayi. The sequence continues at coordinate 189,202,559 of NC_134406.1, forward strand.
TTGCATAGCCTAATGCGACCACCTACTCTGCCTACCCCTTTTGTATCTAGCCCCTCAACTCCTCTCCCTCTATTTAGTTAGGTGAGTTGCAACACTGTCTGGTTTTAGTTTGCTTACATGCCCAAGCGACTCCTTATTACTTGTCCATTATACACTAATGTCAATTTCTGTTTAGTGATGTTATTTGTTATGTCTGCTCCCCACTATGTAGCCCTCCCCTCCTCCCTCCTTTATTCTGTACCCCTCCTGCTTACCATATAAGATTCTAACAATGATAATAATTAAATTAAAAATGTAAAACAAAAGGAGGAGATTATATACTTCATCCGGGACTTGTGGTGTGTATAGTCCCAGACTACATTTACAGATGCAGACAACTATAGTGGTGGGAGTGAATGTAGTCTTCAAACGTTGGAGCAAATAGAATGCCATGAGATGCTGCTGTAGAGTTTGATTTTTGTCAGAGTACTATGCATGAACCAAGACGAACAAGAGCCAGGCGTGTGGAAGGCAAGTACATGCATGCTTTTTTTTAAAAAAAAAAATGTATTATATACTGTGCACTTTAAAACTGTACGACCACCTAGTATATACATTTTATTAATATAGCGATTCCCCCACCAAATATCACAGGGGCTGCTCTATGTAACCCTTTTTCACTGTGTTATGCCAGTTTTGTAATCTAGAATAACCAATATGATTTAATTTTCCATTTTAAAATAGCAGCAGGGGTGATGTGTGAGCAGGAAAATCAATTTCTTGATTGAAGCTCCAGTTTTCAAATGGGGATGGGAGAAGAAACACAGGAAAAATGGCTGTGAGGATCAGCCCCTGGGGCTCATGCCAGGTCATCTGGCAAAATGTATATACTACATGATAGTTCAGCTTTAAAGAAAAGTACAGTGTTCTATTCTTTTTTTTTACCATTATAACAGATTGACATTTTGCTCAAATTGCCACTTTACGTTAAATAAAGCCATGAAGTTAAAAAAAAAAACTGAATGAGGGGCAGTTACTTGTGCCCCTTTATCTCTCAGATATACATTTAATATAATCGGGCAACTAATTATACAATTTATACTGTGGTGAAACTGTTCTGTACAAAATGCCTACGTTTACGTTTTAAAAAAAAAAAAAGAAGAAGAGAGTTATGCTTGCTGTTAATTTCCTATAGACCAGTTAAAAACGCCCTCCTGGACAGAGAGGCAGCTCCAACTATACCCCTAAGTCTTTGAGTGACGTCCAAAGTGTTTTCTTCTGAAAAACCATAGAATAAATTGTGAAACTGGAGTATTTCAAGTAAAAGGAATTCATGGCACGCAGAATTTACATTTTCCTCTTCAGTACTGCATGGCAGCCATTACCAAGAGATGTACCCAAGCGGTACAGTAGGGAGGATCACACAAAGCAAACCAGACACATATGCTGCAAAGTTACAAATTTATTCAGTGGCTAAGCAGAGTATATCTCTCAAATGGACCATAAGAGAATGATAAGATATTGAGATAATGACCAGCGAATTTATGGATAGACGGCAAGCCAGCTGCTATGCAAAACACTGCTTGAACATTACTTGGGCCAAGATGTTGGCACTGCTCGTTTTGAGGGGGTTCTCAGTATCTCTGGGACACTTCGCCCATTCATCTTATGCCTCGCGGATCTATCTGGAAATGGCTTGTTTAGAAGGGGCGCACTATGGAGTGCAGTTTTCTTCATTTTTCATGTTTAATTTGTGGACAAAAGGATGGCAATACATCCTGATTGCAAGATACATGGTAATGGGAAATGTAGATACTAGATAACACTGTGATTAGCGACAATATAGAGTTTATCTGCATTAAACATTCAGTAAAGGCTCCTTGCACCACAGTGCTTGTAATTCAACTCTGCAAGCTAAAATAATTGCCACCAAAGCACACCACTTTCAGTGTCATCCATCTCAGAGGCTTCTTGCAGTGCTGTGAACTAAATTCAGGTCCCATGGAGCCACAAAGGAAAGATTATCTTCACTGCTTGTAAGAAGTGAATAATTAAATATTCTGAGACTAGCTTGGTATCCAAGAACGCACTCGAAGCAGATACTTTTACCTTTGCTGAAACCACCTTAAAGGAAATCAAGGATGTTTCGAATAGTTGCTAGATTAAGTTTAATTTAGAGTCACACCATGCTATAAACTTCCTCCAATTTCTGTAATAGATTACTGAAGAACTATTTTTTCTTGACTGCAAACAATGTCTTGATTAATTGTTCTGAGACTCTCTTATTTCTAAGCAGTTCCCGCTCAATCTCCATAACATTAAAGCTAGTTGCAGATGCTCTAGATTTGAATAAAGAACTGGGCCTTGGTAAGGAAATATGGCCAAAAGAGGTAGAGGCCAATGTTGCTCCCGGGGCATTTCCCAGGTTACAGGGCAGACGACAAGGCCAAAACGGAAGGAACGTCATTACTTCTGCCTTCTATTTTCGGATATTTTTTTAGAAAGCAAGTGATGAGTGGAAACGGAGGGGAGTCAAGCTCTAGGTGAAATGGAACGGTCATGGCATTTATTCCCTCTGTTCATGGAGCTTTGGCATTTCTGCTTGTTGCCATAATGACCTCTTAAGGATGCCCACATCTGCCTATTAGTAGCTGAAACACTTCTTAGTGAACAGACCATGCTCCTTGATGCATCTATTTTCAACAGCGATAGTTGGCTATTACGTTCTCCTTGTCTGCTACACATGCAACACAGAGAGACTTCAGATTTCTTTCTGCCCAAGATATGACCTTTTTGGCTATTTATGAAGGCTACTACTATCCTCTGTCCGAGAATATTGTTAGACCCTTCTTTTCCAATGAAAATGAAAGTGTTGAATTGCTTTACAAACTGCTCTCTGTTCTAAAACATTTATGTGAAGACTTTATTTGTTGTGTGGCCATGTTCCTTGTGTCCATTGACCTTCAAGGTGGGCTACCCAAGCCTGCGACAATGATGTCTATTGCATATATCCAGCCTCCACATGTGAACATTGGGCTTTACTACCAATCATTACAGGCTTATTACAGGCTCCACAGACGTTATGCTGTTGTACATTACGGTCCTTCTCCACAGGCTCTATAGAGTACTGAAAAGTACTAGCAACAATGAATATGCACACAGAATCAAGTACCCATAACTTAGAGGCTTACTTTGTGCAGATCCTGTATAGATGTTTATGGTCTGACTCAGGCTCCATTTCGCTGCCAGCTCCGGTTGTTGTACACAGGACAACCAAGGTAAAACATTTCCCAAGGCAGGGACACTTTAGAGCTGTTCCGAGCCTCCTTGTAGCCTCATCTCCTTCTTGGCACTCTCTTACCTATGATGGTGGGCTTGTGCAGACAGGTCATCCGAAAATAGTGCCAAATTCAAAATTTCATACACCTATCTACTCCTGGAGATAGCAGACTGGTGCTTCAACAGGTAGCCAGCACAGTCTTCAGTTCACATCATTGGATGGTGCATTGCCTGGACTCAGGGTAATGTAAGTTCCTGCCCTACCTATTATTAGAGACAGGGAAAAACATCTGGGAAGAAGAGGAGCTGTCATATACCATATGGGGGCAATTTTAACCTGTCTTCAACTAAGCTGGAAAGCAACCTACCCATTGTAATGGCTGTCATGGAGGATTGATTAGGAAAAATTACTGCTGCCACTTCATTGAGCCATTTCTGGGCAATTGGGAATTGTATTACAATAACTAATAGACACATTCTTGAGAATTTGATAAACTGACCGAGTGGGACTTTAGTATCTGCTAGTCAATATTTTGTAAGTGGTGATGACTGTCCTCACCATCTATTTGCTACTATAATGGCACTAAATTATTTAAATTCAGTTTCCGTCTAAATTTGTCTACTATAAATATTAAGGGATAGAGGAACAAAATGGTTCTTGTGGTTAACTAGTTTCTATTATAGAGCTTAGAAGAATGCCGGCACAGCTCTTGATTTATTATAGTTCAATATTTTGTCTTCTTTTACCCTAGAGCTCTCTTGTCAATCTTATTAAAATGTGAATCCTCTCACAAGACAACAGTCTGCGAGTGTAGGCTAGTGGCAACGAATATGTGCAACATGACTTGGCATACTTAGGTCCAGAAAAGATGACAGAAAATAGCAGCATACATAACCATCTATAGATGTTTCAACACCTACATTTACTATTTATTTTACACTTATTTATCTACATTTTCTGTATTTGGCACAATTAAGTAAATACATTTGGTGAGGTTGCAGCCCATTAGCTACATTTTCATGGAACACCAAACACAACTTTTAGGGGCATATTTAACTAGGTTTCCGGTCCGCAGTAAAGCGCGTTACCGCGGAACCTGCGCAGTATTGCCGGTAATACGGTACCGCAATAACACAGATTTTCCTACGCAACTACATGCTATTCTGTCAATTTTACCAAGTTGCAAGGTCACCTGCACTGATTCAAATTAAATGTGTACACCCCCCCCCCTCCCCCTATAGATCTTTTTTGAAAAAAATAAATAAATTAGAAATTAGGGGGGTAGGAGGGTAATAACTAGATTGTACATCCAATCAAGGAGGCAGCAGGTAAGGGGAACAGTATACAAAAACTTTGAAACATTCAAGAGAGAGACTACAATACAAAAGTGGAAAGTTTACAAAAATGCAATTTTGTAAAATTCCACAAAGTTATAATTTAGGTACACATATCAAGTATAATTGGAGATGAAACCAGAAGAATTAGCAGCAGATATTCTTCCCTTTGGGTGGTATAAGTTAGGCAGGACGGGAGAGGTTGAAGGTAGTCGTTTAATGTTAAGTTTGTATTAGTGACAAATGTAAGTCAGATACTGCTCAACAAGGGGGGGGGTCGTCATCCTTGTAGTACTCAGCTCAGGTTGAACGAGTACCTCTAAAATTATTGGTTGTATCGTGTAATATGGCTGTGATGTGCTCTTCTGATAAGTTAACCATAGGTTATTGAAAGTAGCAACTAGAGAGGGTGGGTCTGTCTTCTTCCAGTATGAGGCGATTTGGCATTTGGTTGCAGTTAGTATATGTCCTACATGTTTTTGGGTGTGTTGCAGTATTCAGAATGGGTCTGGGCAGTAGGGAATAGAGAGGCGAGTCAGGTAGTTGGATGTTAGTTATAGTTCTGATAAGGTCTAGAATTTTTGTTCAGTACCATCTTCTGCTGTATACCCCAACTTAATGGAATAACTAGTGGTAATTAAAATTGGTCTCAAAACACACTGTTGCTTTTGACAGATAAATAACTGACCTTACTTAGCAACACATACAACTATAAAAACTGGAAATGGCACTCATTTACAAATGTTATCAGTATCAGGAGTTATCCCAGTTCTGGTATGCATTTGGGAGGTCACTCCATAAATCTCAATGGGCCTGAGAGATACATTTGACTCTGTAAGCGCAGGCACAAAACATGCATCTTTAGATCTGTGCGTATCAGCATATGCATAGATAAAGCATGATGATACGCTATTATGTAGGAATATTTATAAGATCTTATTGAACATGATTGTCACGAACAAGCTCCCAGTGTCCCGGACATTGGGTGTTTACTGTATGGGGTATCACACTATTCCAGCACTCACTTTCACAGACCTATCACAGGTCACAGATTAGCTGAATCGCCCCTAAACAGAGCTCTCACACCCATACATAACTATGTTCTGCCGCCACCTATTGAATAAGGGCAATAGGACCCCAAAACAGTCGCACAATATGCTCCTTGCTACACCCAGGTTATCAATGCACACACCAGCAACCAAAGGGTTAACACTAACATTTTGTTGCACAAATGTACACTGTGGCCCACACTAGGCTTCTTAGTCAAATGCATTAACAATTCACACACCAGTATTCAAAGGGTTAACAAAGTCAAGCACTATTCTTCATAAAATGCTAATGGATTCATGAAGAGTATCAAGTATAAAACAAAATTGTATATTTTATTGTGGCTATAATAAAAAAAAATGGAACAATAAATGATATACAAGGAAAATAAATGCAATACAGTTCAAAAAAAAGTATGAGATTACAGAGTATAAAACTTACGGATCATAATCTGTATGGATGGGACCAGGCAGAACCAAATGGACAGTCCTTCAATTAGATTAAGCCTGACAATCCACCCCTTTACACAAAGGCTTTTTAAGCAAACTGAAATAGGACGGCATTCAGAGGGGCAGTCTATATGCTAATGGGGGGCAGAAATGTCCCCTAGGTGTCAACTATGATTTGCTCAAAAATATTCCAAAAGTTTTAACCTTTCTTAACTTTTCTCAGGAATTTTCCCAGAGACATAATTCCCCGCTCAAAAATCCATTTACATATGAAACATGATGGAATTACAGTAATATCAAATATCATTCCAAAAGACATGCGACTACTGGGTCATTTCACATCGAATCAACACAGGGTTTCAACTTGACAGTTTCAGATTGTAATGAAATTAGGTATAATAAATGCTGCCATGGATGTAAAGAACCCCTCTCCCACAATCTTAGGCTGATATGTACACTGGATTTAAAGTTATATGCCTTTAAATCTGCACATTAACAAAAATTTTGCTTTTAACGTTTTTTTTTTTAAATTGCATTTGTAGAGTTGGGCATGGTCTCATGTTAAACCTCTTTTTATGCGCTTTTATATGATACATAACAGAATGGGATCATCTGCTACAAGAGCTTTCATTTTGGACTGTTTGCTAAAATAATGAATATGAGATCTAGGCCTGTTCATTACTTTTAAATTATATCCTTAAATAATCCCTTTGATGTATATTATGTACAATGACATTATGTTAATTCTGAAATACTTATAATATGTGAAAGACATATAATTATAACAAATGTTTTAACAAAACTTGCTACATATCACTACCATTTGATGGTGCTGCTCTGGATGGATGGTGCTACTTGATGGATTGGAACTGGCTGAAGGCTTAATTTGTTTCTAGTATTTCCATTTCGGAAAGGGTTTACATTCAACCTGTTGAACGTAACGGATTCACCTTATACAGAACATCTACCATAGTAATCCATAAAACATCCAGCTTTTCTGGGTACGAAAAAGATGGTGATGGGACAGCTGGATGGAGGAACGTCACTTTCACTTCATCTATGTTTTCATCTTTTTCCAGAATAAATGCGAGCCATCATTTCTGGTCAGACAGCAGTTTCAGACTCTCTGATGTCAGCAAATGGGAGCTGATAATACATTGAGGAACTGAACAATGGCCCACCCAAGTAGTTTTCTACACCTTGCAAACTTTTGCAACTTTGGTATTATAGAAAATAATGTACACATCCATTCTGAAAGTTATCAACCCCCCATCTTATTAGATGCAGTAGCCTTTTAAAATATGTTTAAACAATGCAACATAAGGTACCTGTCACTTTTCTCCATCTTTATTCTTCTTTTATTTCTCTAAACCAATTTAAACACCAACCACTGCCAACACTGCTCTAAACCAATTTAAACACCAAAGCAGACTCAGACTGGGCTGCCAGGGAGTCGTGAAAATAATTCCCTGCTGCAGGGTGAGAGGAGCATATGCTGAGCTCTAATTGGAGGAGCACATCACATGCTCCTTCAACCCATGGAGATCAGCAGCAGCCTCATGGGCTGTGCCTTCTCTTCTCTGCCTGATCGGGTGACTGAGGCTGCTTCTTGCGAGTACAGTGTTGCTCCCAGTCTCTCTCCCTCCTGGCACCCCTTCTTCAAGTTGCTGTTTCCCCCTGCTTCCAGAACACATTCTCCTAGTCTGATAATCCACTGTAATTAAACACTCTGCTTTTTCAAATGTGACACAAATGGTTCAGGGTCAGGTTAGGTTTGGGTCGGCTTAAATTAGTGACCAAGGAGCTTATCTTCACTAATTAAAGCCCACCCAATCCTAACCTGACCACTTGTAGTAGTCCAGGGAAATGTATCTTTCCACTTAAGTTTACACGTCTACACAGAAGTGGGAGCAGGAGCTGTCTGTAGAATCTCGTCCCCAAACACACCTGAAGAGGAACGTGCATTCTTCTAACGAAGTGAACTAGACAAAATATTGTTTTGTTGACTTTCCCAGATGTGTAGTGCCTCAATAAATACAATTTGAATCACTCAAAACTGAAAGCTTTTGCAGCAGATGATCACCAAATAAAACTTTGGGTATTTATTAACAGTATGATTTTTTTTGAGATGTTGTTTTAAACAATAAAAATATGGCTTTTTTCAGTTTTGACTTTAAACATTTTACATTTTAAATTTTTATTGAAATATACTGCTGTGTTATAGATCATATGAAAGTCCATAAAAAGAGGTTTAGAATGAGACCTTGCCCAACTCTCTAGCTTAATCAGGTGATCTACAAATGCAATTTAAATAATGTTAAAAGCTAATTTTTCATTAAAAAAGTGCAAATTTAAAGGCATATAACTTCAAAACCAGTGTACATATCAGTCTTCGTTTTGGGGGATTTCTTTACACCCATGGCAGCATTTATTATAGCAAATTTAATAGAAATGAAAGAATGTAAGATACAGGTTTTTTTTAATAAAACTGTGTTTATTTGATGTGGAATGACCCTACTGCAGTTTCCCTGCACTTCACAACCCTTGGATGGTTGTTGCCCCTGAGTACAGAGTGGCACATGGATATCCCAAAATCTGAAATATGAAAGCATGTTCTTTGATGCTATTATTTTCTATAATTTTGTATTGGACTAAACTGTTCTCTAGCATATAGCTTTCCCTAACTTACACCTTACACCTAGTGGTTACTCGGTTTTACACTGTCTTATTAGACTCTAAATAGGAAATGTCATACAGGATCAAAGGCAATGCATGGCTGTGATCTGCATATGTTGTTAACTTCATGACAGAACTCCTGCTGAACCCAATTACCTCCCTCCCTGGGTTAACTGACCAAATGTTTTTATCTGAGGGGGAAGTCATGTACCTTCCTAAATATCAGTTTATTATTTATCTGGGGCCCTACCATTTAATATTTTATTTGGGACCCTCCCCTGACAATGATCACCTCACAAATAAAAATGTTTAGTATTTGAGCACCTTAAGTCCCAAAGCAAAAAAAACTTGCATCAATAAACAAGCTGTGCTATTGACAGCAATATGCCTCCTCCTGTTGATATATTACCCAACAGACAAACGGACTAGAGATAATTATAACCATAGAATATGTATATTCTCCTCAGTATATGCAGTGAGTATGCCCTTCTTTTAGAGAAAGCAAAGTAGCCCCAAGTCAGCAAATATTAAAAAAAAGTTTTGTATATGTCAACTTATTTTAAAAGTATGATTAGATGCTACTTACATGTAATTGTAAAATAAGTACCTGCATTTTTTTTTTGTTTAGTTGAATTTTAAAAAGTAGATGATGCCATCTTTAAAGCATTTCATAGGATATGGTGACTTTTTTTTACTTTATGCCATTTTCCACAGGATAGTTCTTGTGATCATCAAGGGCATTTTGAATAAGTTTGATTTTGTAGCGGAAGTATTAAAATGCAGTGTGCGGAGTACATATGGGGTTTATTTAATGGTACTGTACAAAGAGCAGTGGTATTCTGTAACCCACAGCAGCCACTCTGATATGACAATTTGCTTTCATTGGCTATCTTGCTCTACACCAGCGATGGACAATATGCATTGTCAGATTTGTTTGTTATCGTTTGGAAAACTTGCTTAAAATGCATCTCGATATGTTATTACTGATAGGTGTCTCTCTCTTTGATTATATGTATTTTTTTTATTTATTGTGGAGAGTCAAGATAATGTGTGTCCCTTTTAAAGGTTAAAGGGCTGCTCATGTGGCCACTGAAGTGTATCAGGCTGCTATTGGTCTAGACCCATCACAGCTTGTTAATAGACATTTGCACATTTTCTTCAGTAAATAACACCCAATATCCTTTTCATTATTAGAAAAGATATGCAAATACAATTGCATACTATGTGTTACCAGTTAGTTGGTCTCCAAAGCAATGCTTTGTACTGAAGTGCTTTTGTCCCACACATGGAAAACAGTGTACAGTTTGTTTCGTATGGCTTACATACAGAGTTCACAACAGCAAGAGTGTTTGAGTTAGAGTATAAATATTTTCCATAGCAATTATTATTTCCCAAGAAAACAGGTCAGAGTAGACAAAAACAATATACATGCAGTGGTAAATAAAGTAGTAGTTTACTTACTGTGTCAAGTCCTGACCACATTCTGCACACAAGCCTTTCATAACCACAGGGTGGCTACAGACCGATAGCCTTGCTAAAACACCCCTGTAACATGAACATCAAAAACAAAGAAAAGCCTTTAGTGAGAGGTACAAAACGTAAATTAAAAGTTGAAACCAAGCAAGAAAGAAAAAATAAATAAATTAAAACAAAAAATAAATAAATCTGTTATTATGTACACATACTAAGAAAAACAAACACATGCTAGATTTCCAAATTGCTCCTAGAATCACAGAGAGCAGACAAAATAAATGAATGATCTTGAAATAACAGTTGTATTACTTAGGGTACACTCCTAGACTACCGACACCCAATGTGGGATGTAGTCAATCTGTCGACGCTGAACCTGTCGACAGGCAGACGGACACCAAAATCTTGACAGTCTGAAACGTCAACAGGTTCAGTGCATCTATGTGGTTACTACCCGTCTGCAGTCACAATGTCGACTTTTTAAAGTCAACAGTCACACGGCAATGTCAGCGCATTAACCTGGGTGCAGCCAGCCTAGGCTGGTACAAGCAAAATCTGGGGGAGGGTGGGGACAAGAAGCATGCCCCCTTACCCCAGTACTACTAGGCCCAGCACTAGGCTGGTGGCACTATAGCAGGAAAACTCATAGCGTGGGGTCCCCTGCCATAATGATAACCAACCCCAGACTGATCAGAGCAGGCCAGGATTCTCTAAGGAGATAGGATCTGCAAAAAAATAAATAAAATAAAAACTAGGGCTCTGGGGCAATAAATATTTAATGCTAAAAACTACATTTTGTTCCTGGTGCACTAAAAATTCTCAGGATGCTGTTTTTTTATATGTTTTTGTTATGTACCAACGGTTGTGTGTCGGCTGGCGCTGACGTTGCAGTTTGAAGGTGAACATTGTGACTGGTGACTTTACTACTTGTCGACAGTCACAATGTCACCATTTTAACCCTGTAGATACACTGAACCCATTAATATTTTGGTGTCAACGGTTTGGCTGTCGACGGGTTCAGCATTGACAGATTGCACCCACCCTCCCACTGTTACCGAATATTTGCAAGACAGGAGAAACGAGAGTGCAAAAGTATCTTCTCTCATGCCTTGCAAACAGCATGGTCTGGTCTCAAATGCCTGGAAAGGAGATGAAGGGGGATTAAGCAAGAGCAAACACATTGAATTGTAACACTAGGAAATATAATTATTTTAGATTGTCCTCCTGCACACAAAATGGGGTAGCAAGTTTATATATAAAAAAAAAAATTAATTACAAGTATTCACCTATCACTGGCAACCTAAATATTATGTCAGAACTCAATGTCCAACTTCACTTGCATTATCCCTCATACACAGTGTCGGTGGGTAATCAAACCCTTCTATGAATAGTTCATGCAGGAAGTATGTTTAAGGTATAAACATAATTCTGGTAGAAAATAAATTATTCACCACAAACAGGTGCAGATTTGTTTTCTAAACACAAAGAAGTATCTGCTCAGTTTAAAAAGATAAAACTTAGGAATAAGATGAATCTTGTGGGTTGGGGAAAACAGCTTGAATGCCATCCATTGACTTTGGTGACATAATGCACCTATATGATTGCGCTTGTTTACATGTGCAAGCCCCCTTAATACATCAAGATGGAATTGATTCCAATGTATATGGGAGATCTGTTGTCCCAAGATGAAGTGAGCTGTCCTAATGCATCTTGTAATGAGCTGAAATGCAAAGACAAGATTTTGTGTTACGAGATATAGAGGTTGCAGAGATAGGGCATCAGTCAATGATTTCAATGGGATGATTTTCCACAATCCAGGAACACAATATATGAAAAAAATTACACGCTTTTTAGTTTATTTTGGTATGCACATTCCCTTCTCAGATTGCAATCCTACAATTCCTATGCATTTCTATGAACAACAGTTCCCAAAAGTGAATATTTTATTCACAAGACACTAAAACAAGGTTTAGCACAATAGAAATGAGTTGTAGTATTTCTGTCCTGACGATGTAGATTCCCCTGTATCTGACCCACATTGTACCAGGTCTCTGTGGCTGGCAGGCAGCAAATCAGAATGAATGAGTTTCACTCAGATTGCAGCCAAACGCTTTGTATTAGGATGGGTATACACTTCAGTGTTTTCAGCAGATTATAGGGCCAACCACATGATCGGCCAGTGTGTTCGTTGCAACAATGAACGATTATCATTCCAAAGCACATCGTACTGTTTCACTTGATTTTTAAACCAGACTAAAAATTAAGTTCAACGATGGAACAATGTCGTTACAATTCTGCAGTGTGTACATACTCACGACCATCTGTCTGACAATCTGTCAATGGCTCCTCCAATAGCGACGCCATTCTGGGCGTGTATATTTAAATGCATGACATGGTCTCTGACTATCACGTGGTGCGCTGTCAAAATGTCAAGTAAATGGGAATGGTGTTCTTTTAATGGCAAAGTAATAATAAACCAGTTTTACATGCACCGTATGTCATTTATGCGTTCCTGTATGCAAGTGTATACAACATGCAGTGTTAACACATGCGAGAATACATATTCTCATTAGTCTCAATTATTTACTAATTTGATGTGTCCATTTCTTCAATTCAGGATTATATTAACATTATTACTAGAGATGTTCACTGACCCCTGTGTTTTGGATTTTGATCTGCATTAACTTAATGTTTTGTTTTTGGTAAAACAGCTCTCACATGTTTTGGCTCTGGATCTGTATTTTTTTAAAAAATTTCTAAAAAAAAATAATCACATAAATTTGGCTCTTTTTTTATTCCTACATTATTAATAATCTCAATAACACTAATTTTCAGTTATTTCCAGTCAATTGACCACCTCACAGGTCACAATATTTTTTTCATCCACTTTCAGTCAAAGACTACAAGCGAGCTGGCTGGATACTAAGCGACAGAGCAACGGCACAAACACACAACAGTTTATAGCACATCTAGGAAACATTGCCACACAGCAGTGGCAGAAAAGAAAGGTGGTGCAAGATGAAATTGTCCTTCGGTCCTCCCACCCACACTTATGTCAGATTGACATAATATGATTGATGGGCAGCGGACTAGAAAAGGTTATAAAGTCGACAATATAATGACATCAACAGTATTATTAGGACAACAATTGAAATGTAGACAGTATGATCCCTAGCTCTAACCCTGTGCCTATCGCTAGACATGTCAATTTTCCCTGTCCCTTGACATGTCAATATCCCTAACCCTGGCTTAAGGCCTGTCCTTAACCATATCCCTATAATAATAATAATACTGTCCACATTTGAATAGTCTACCTAATCTGCTCAAAGATGTTCAGGGACCAGGCTTAAATCAAATAATTTGGTGTTTATGTAATTTTTTATTTTACATAAGGGAGACGGGAGGATGTCAAGAGATGGGCATTTTTTTACCCACCTCGCCATGTTCACCAATACGTATGATGAGATTGTTGATCCCCACTTTCATCGACAGGTGGGGGCTCTGTAATTTTCAATGGGTAGAGTATTGTACATAAAATCACAGCACCATGTACTCTCCATTAATAAATGTATTTCAATATAATGCAAATACTAGTCACACAGTACCTAGTCAGTACACAATTTTAATAGATGTTACCATATATGGTTTCAATAAATAGTATTTGGGCCATTCCACATCAGATCACCCAAAAAAATATGAAATGTCCACCACCCATCTCAGATTTTTTTTAGTTAAGAGGTATGTCAAAACAACTATTTCTGCCAAATATCTCGACTGTCTGACAATTATTTTTTTTCTCCACTATGAAACAGGGTGCCCTGCTGATTTTTTTTATGGTAGAAATTTAAACTTTTTTTTAAATAACCCAAAAAAAATGGGATCCCTAATGTCAAATGAACCTAGCGTTTTTAATTCTATTCTAAAATTGTGCGTTTTTGCTGTAATGCAAAACATAAGGCAGATAAAGTAATTTGGTTTGGATTCGGGAGGAAGAGTTACTTACCTTAGAGGTCCAAATTTTGTGGCGATTCCTTAATAAACACCCGTGATACTTCAAATAAAAAAAAAAATCAATAATTAATCAACTAATTGCCAGAGAGTCAAAATATTTGGCAGAAATAGTTGTTTTGACATCCTCTCTTAACTACAAAATTTTCGTAGAAATCTGAGATGGGTGGTGGACACCCCTGGTTGAACGGACATGGATGAATCAAATATAAAATCAAAACAGCAGGTCTTGGCCTCAGTCCCTACAATTAAAACACAATATATTACCAGTAATGTCCTGATTGAACCTCAATCTTAAAGCATCACTCGTCAATAGTAAATGCTAGAGAATTCTCAAAAAGATGTAAAAAATCACGGCACAATTCCATAAAAGGTCCGTTGCGTGAGTACTCACGGTAAGGTATCTTTCCATTCAGTGGTACCATGCATATAAGGAGTCCCTGATGAACGTGGTCTGTCTGTCCTCCCAGTGGAGTGGCGATTAAAGTGCCCCCCTTCGTCCCTCTAGCACGAGAGACTTTCTCTGATATAGCTAGCAGCTTCTTATTCCTTTGGAAAGCAAACATGCGTATCAAATGCCGAACTTCCTGGTTAGGCTAGTGCAGAGTGGTGCGCATGACGCTTGGGTGTCCCTCCGTTTGCACTGTCTAGGAATTGTTATCAAACAGCTATGATAGTGTATATGAAAAGTACATGTATTAAATATCCATCCAACGCGTTTCACCTGTTAGGGTTCCTCAGGTATAAAATTATCGTTATAGTTCGTTCATTTAAATGTCATCGGACTCATTAGCCAATTTCATTGTTTCTGGCTTGTACACGCCCCCTGTTCGTGACTTAACTAATGGCATATTTTCACATGAATTCCTAATTAAGTGATAACTCAAATACAGAAAGATATGGCTCATATAACATCTTACTTGTCCTATAGCATAAGACACATTCTAATAGTAAAATGATTTCATGTATTCCTATAATGGCACACTCACAATATGAACTCCATTCCTTATATTGTGATCTAATGATTGATATTTCAATTTACCTAGTTATGGTGTTCCTATTCTTCCAAGTTCAAATCATTTTGGCTCAAGATGTGTGCCCATATAGGATAGTTAAACTATATGGGTAACCAGTATCACCTATTTCTCTAGAAAGCTCGCCCAAGTCAAAGTCTATGTTAAGTCCTAAGGTGGAAACGTCAAAATATCCACCTTGCCTACTCTCTAGAAATTTGAGTGAGGAAGTCACCCCCTCTCCAAAATTTTTTGATTCTGCGTATGCCCAAAAACTTCAACCTTGATGGATCAACATTGTGTGCAATGGTTTGATACTCTATGGGTTTCGACTTTATTTTTTATATCCCTGTGTGCCCGAGTTCTGTCTTCCCTCCCTTAGGATGTAAGCTCATTTGAGCAGGGTCCTCTTCTCTTTGTTCTCCATAACTGTTCTTCAGCTCCGTCTTTACTGCATTAGCCTGCTAGGATCTCTGAAGTTTTGGTAGTTTTTGTTTACTGTTTGTAATGTTTCACCTTGTTTAGTCTACTGTTTGTGCTGTGTACGGCGCTGCGGAACTCTTGTGGCGCCTAACAAATAAAGGATAATAATATTCCTATAGTGCTCACTCATTCTTATTCTAAGACTTCTGATATTGCGGCCTATATACAGTAGGCCACATGGACAACTTAAAAGATAGATCTCTCCTGTACTATCATGTGATCTTATCCTTTATGGGAAATTTCTTCCCGTTGGAAGTGGAAGCGAATTCTGTTATTGGTTTGATATTAATCACATTCGTTATCCTACACACCTAACACTGGTTGCAGTGATAGAATCCTGCTCTGTCTTCATTGAGCCAGGTGCTTCCAGCTCTATTAACTGTTAAGGGAATAGCGCTCTTAACCAGTTCGTTCTTTAAACTCAGGCTTTTTTTAAACACTACTGTGGATTTCTTAGTTAGTATTCCCTCTAATTTCTCATCTCCTAATAGGATAGGCCAATGTTTTTCAACTATCCTTTTAAAGTTTTCTGCTTGATCACTAAATTTAGTAACAAACCTAACTTTATCTTTTTCGCCTAGGTTCTTGGATCTCTTGTGGCATTTCAATAACTCTTGTCTATCGATGTGTCTCATTTTCTCAAAATTGTTTATTTACCATAACTGGATCATACTTTCTTTCCAGGAATTTCTCCCTCATTTCTCTTGCCTGTTTACATAGTCTACTTCTTTAGAGCAGTTTCTCCTAACTCTTAAGAATTGCCCACTGGGAATACTGCGCATCCATTTCTGATGGCGATTGCTGGTCGCTGGTATATGGTGAGTGCAGTCCACCTGTTTTTGAAACGTCCTAGTTTCTAGCCTCCTATTCTCCACAAAGATCTCTAGAACAGGAAATTCAATTTTCTCACTGCTAGTGAATTGTAAATTCACTGCTGTGAATTGTAAATTAAGTGAATTTGTATTGATGTATCTAATGAACAAGTCCAGATTATTTTCTCCCCCTGTCCAGATGCAAATCATCTATGTACAGTCTCCACTCGCAAATGTGGTCGGCCCAGGGATTATTCTGCCAAATAATGTTGTTTTCCCATTGGGATACGAATAAATTTGCATACCGTGGCGAAAATTGTACGCCCAATGCGGTGCTACGTGTCTGTATCCAATAACTCCCTTCAAACCATAAGTAGTTATGACGTCATATAAACATCATTGCTTATATGATGAAGTTAATTTGTTGTTGATCTAGTAAGGACTCTCCTCGCAATATATTTCCTACATACTCACATCCTTTACCGTGATCAATCACGGTATAAAGTCAGGTGACGTCGCAGATCGAGTATAAATACTTCCTGCCAATCGTTATTTTCTACCAAATTTAGTACTTGTGTTAGGTCTTTCATATAAAACTTATTTGCTGGGCCACTATAGGTTGAAGGAATTTGTCAATATATCCCGACAAATTCGCCATTAATGATCCAATCCCTGACACGGTGGGTCCTCCAGCAGGATTATTTAGATCCTCGTGGATCTTGGGAAGAAAGCAAAAGTACTGGGAGGCTACGGGCTAGATTTACTAAGCTGCGGGTTTGAAAAAGTGGGGATGTTGCCTATAGCAACCAATCAGATTCCAGCTGTCATTTTGTAGAAAGTACAAATAAAAGCTAGAATCTGATAGGTTGCTATAGGCAACATCCCCACTTTTTCAAACCCGCAGCTTAGTAAATCTAGCCCTAAGTGTCTTGACATCCAAGTATTCATAGTCATTTTTGTTTAGTATTCCACTAGCTAGACTTCAATGCAGTATCCCCTTCAAAAAAAAAATAAAAAAAATGAAGATTTTAGTTTTTATTCCGCATCCCTATATTGACTCTCTGGTTTTGATTCCAGTATATTATGATTGTGATTTTGTGAAAAATATTACTTTAAAGTCAAGATTCTTATAAACATATGTAAGTCAATGTACATCTCAAATTTGTTCATCCTCTTATTGGGGGTGAACTTGAGACCCTTATTTAATGCTGTAATCTGATGCTGTGCAAGTTTTTGTCTGCTTAGGTTAAAGATCCCTTCTGTTTTAGCTGCTCTTTTCATTTTCTTATTTTTGGCCTTGTCCCTAGCTCCCTTCCCTCCTCTGTTTCCTCTTCTTCTTCTGCCCACGTTTTTCTCATTAGTCTTATTGGGGTCAATCGTCTTTCCGGCTGCGGGAGGTGCTCCTCCCACGCTAGTTCTAAAAAAATTATATCTATACATTTTTCAGGATCTGAATCATTCTTTAATCTGGTTCCTTTTCTTGTAATACTCTCAAATTAAACAAGATTTTTCTTTTATTTCAATGTCATCTATTGCTTTAATTCCGTTCTGAAAAGTGGTAGAGGTTAAATTTCTATGTCTGGAGTATTTGTCACCTCCTATAGTGTTAGATACAGTATCTCCAATTAAAGTTGAAAAAAGAAAGTTTTTATCCCAGTGTTTCCATTTCAGATGGGACCTTTATCGAGGACATACATATAAGATTGTAAGTTCTTATGAACAGGGTCCTCTTTCCTTCTGTCTTGTATGCTTCAACCTTGTTTACCCAAGTTACTTTGTATCATGTCTCTTGCATTTTCTTTACGACACTTGATTATTATATGCTTTACCTATTGTGTCTTATGTACTGTATGTATTAAGCTTCTTGAATGTCCAAGTACTTTGCCTGTTGGTCCTCTATGTCATTGTAATATGCTCTACTTCCCCACTGTGTGGTGCTGCAGAGCTTAGTGGTGCCATATAAATTAACAGTAATAATAGAATACATAATACTCAGCATTGGGGGACCTACCATGCTCTTGCCTGGTACAGTAGCAATGCTCAAATACCTCAGGTTACCCCACAATTACCAGTTGAGATTCTTATAGGAGCTGCGAATCTGCTTAGTGTTTCATCGTAATCACTAACTGCAGAATATCAGAGCCTAGAGAGAACCTCAGCCCCCGTGATACCACCAGGATTAGCAGCAATTTAATGACATTTTCCATTTCACAGGCTACCAACAATACTAATATTGTAGCTCTTCCGGATTTCGTTTTCTTCCTTAAGAATATCTGGATCACATCATATTTGGTTGTATATATTCGTTGTCTCATAAAGTAAGTTTATGCTACAAAACTTGCATGTTCTCATATATATTTTTTATTTTCTTGAAAATTAGCTGCTTATATCTGTCATTTGTTGGATTCAAAGCCACAAGCAGCAACATAAACTATTTATGTACCAAAAGCAGTGCTTGTGCTAGAAAACCACCTCCTCCCTAGAGAAGCACATGGCAATGTTCAGCTGCAGACACACCCCCTGCCTCACAATTGTTTACTACAAACGAATGCACAAAAAGAAAACAAAAAATGTCCCTATCTTGCTGCTCTCCGGAGACAGCAGCCACACAGATGGGAACAGAAACAGAATTGTTTTGGATTTAGTGTAGCTATCTGCTGCCTTAGACTATGTGCACACCGACACATTTTTGCTAAGTTTGTATGTTAAAAACACATATAAAATAAATTGCATTTATGTTTGTATGTAATATGCATTTACAAGCGTGTCTAATCTGCGATTGTTTTTCTTTTTTAAGAAAAAATAAAAAATACAAAGAAAAACATGCAGCCATGACCACGTCACTATGGTTACAATGAAAGCTGAACAGAAGTTTTCAACTGTGTTGATGCGCATCAGAGGCACCGAAATGGTAGGAGAAGCATTTTAAAATAGAAAAACCGAAATCCACTGCACCAAATGTAATCATGTTAAAACACAAATACAAACGGTCTAATTTGGTACAGGGGAATAAAAACTGGACATCCATTTTCCTCCTATTAACTTGCATTAAAATGATGGGTGTAAGATACATTTCTAACACCAATCCTCCTAATATGTATCCACTCAAATGTAACTGTTCCCATAGGTGTCTACAGAGTCAATTTATTATGCATTCTTCATTTAAGGTACTGAACAGGAAGTAAAAGCCTCAGCCCGCTAGGGTTACAGACATGTTGCACTTATTTTCTAGAGTTGCTCTTTTATTACCCATTTTTAGCAAAACAGAATATGCTTTGTGAAACAGACGCAGAATGAAAAAAAAAAAAAAAAAAAAAAAAAAAAAAAGATAGTGTGGCCTCATGAGGGGTTTATTTGTCCCAGACCTCTAGCAACAAAAGTTTTAAATATCAGAAGAGCATCTTGCAGTAATTAAAATATGGAGATAGAGATAGGGAGAGAGAGATACACCGTGTCTATAAATGGTATTCACCCTCTTGCATATTTTGCTGTGTTCCAACGTGGAGCCACAGATTTGTTTAAAATGTGTGCCCACTAATCAACACAAGGTACGTGATCGGGATAATATGCCACACACAATTGAATCCAACCATTTGACCAAATTTATTATAAACAAAAAGAATTAAAAAGTAGTGAGTGCGTTACAATTTACCCTTTGCTATATCTATACTAGATTTCCGCTGAAGAAACCAACTTTCTCCACAAGTCACATTAATAGGTGAATGGAGTCCACCTATGTGCCGTTACAGTTTGTCAAATGATAACAGCATAAATAGATCTGTCTCCTCTCCAAGGTACTTAGTGCATTTCCAAGAAAGGACTACAAAAGAAAGACAAAAGAACATTCCAAGCAGAACCCTGGACAAGGTCATTGAGAAGAACAAATATAAAAAGGGTACAAGAATATTTTCAAAGCATTGAATATACCCTGAAGCACAGTCCATCATACAAAAATGGAGAAGCTATTGAACAACTGTGAATTTGACACCAACAGGTTCCAAAACAAACTGTATGGGCGGGAAGAGCTGTAGTATGGGAGATCACCAAGAGGCCAATGTCAACTGTAAAGAAGCTACAGTATTCTATGACAGAGGTGGGAGTAAATGTGCATGGGACAACAATAGCATGCACGCTTCATAGGTCTTGGTTGTATGAGAGGGTGGCCAGTAGAAAGTCCTTGTTGAAAAACTTACATCAAAGCCCAGCTACAGTTTGCCTAAAGATATGTGGGAGGCATGACCATGTAAGATTCTATGGTCTAATAAGATTAAAATGTAACTTTTCAGTCTCAACGCTAAGTGCTATGATTGGCAGCAACCTAACACAGCACATGACATTGAAAATACCATTCCTACGGTGAACCATTGTGATGGCAATGTTATGGGGATGTTTTCCTTACAGCAGGAACTTGAAATCCTGGAGGAAAACCTGTTAAAGTCTACAGGGGTGCTTGGAGTTGGAGGAAGATACATCTTCCAACATGACAATGACCCAAAGCATACAGCAAATGCCACCGTGGAGTGGTTTACCACCAAAAAGGTTAATGTCAGTTAGTGGCCTAGTCAAAGCCCGAATCTCAATCCAATTGAGCATCTGTGGCATCATTTAAAAATTGATGTCCACCAATGATCACCATTCAACCAACTTGATGAAGCTTGAACAATTTTGCTAAGAAGAAAGGGCTTGAATTCCAGTGTGTAGATGTGCAAAATACTAATGCAATCACTTTTTTTTTCATTTTTTTGCTATATTTCCAAAAGTACTTCATGCCGATTAGTGGGAAAATGTTTTAAAAGAATTCCATCATAGTTACATGTTGTAACACAGCAAAATGTGAAAAAGTCCAAGGGGGTGAATACATTTTAGAAGTTCAAGCAATTGTTCTACTTTAGGTTGCCATTTAAAAAACAAAAACAGCAACACCTGGCATCAAGATAGAACATTGGCCATTTCTGAAACCTGTTCCACAGCTAACCTATGCACAAAAAGGTGGTGTTCACAACTTGAATCTGGCTGTAAAAGGTTAACTTTTTCTAGTATATTTTGGAAAATGGGTTTCACTGGACATCATCATTTCTGCATAGCTATCCAATGACCAGTTTTAATATAATAGCCCCCAATGTGTTTCAATTAAACAACAAGATACCAACAAACTCTGTAAGCACATTTACCCATAAATGTATTCCTTTAAAGAATTTGCATTCACTGAACACCTTACTGCATTGAAAATGCATAAAGACGACTCATTGATCTTCTCACCAGTTGACATTTTCCAAAGACTCACTTGGAAAGCCAGGACAAAAAAAAAAATGAAAAAAATCCAATGCATTTCAAGAATCAGTTAACTTTCAAACAGCAAAATTTAAGGAGTAAATGAGAAAGAGAGCTAGAGAAAATTACCAGGAAGTCAAATCTGACAGGAAGAGCACTTAAATATTTGCCACTATGAACATCATTGATTTTGCAGAACCAATGGATGTTTTAAATATATTTTTGCACTTCCAGACTGATGAAACTCAAACGCCTTCTCGTTTGTAACAAGCATGAAATAGTCAAACAAATGCATTTAAAGCAATGAAAATTTATAAACATGCAACACAATTGTTTTTTTTTAAAAAAAAGCAGGCTAGATGGACATGTTCTTTTCTGTTATTCTATGCTCTACATTCTATTACCAAATACAAGCATTTACTAGGCAAGGCACCAAGTAAATATTTATTGCTATCTTGCAGATTGTCATAGTATGCTGGGGCCTGGGAAAACAAGAAGCATGCACAGTGATGGGTGCACATGTAAACAACTGCACTACGAGAAAAGCTGCTTCCATCCTCCACCACGAGGATCCTTGTGCAGGACACTTGGAGGGAAATTATATGTGCCAGTCACACACAGCACAGACAGTATAAGCAGCAGCGTATTTCCGCACACAACTCAATCGTGGTGCAGGACAGTAAAGTGCCTCATGCTCTGATTCTCACACCCAGTCCGGACTTACCCGGCAGAGATGACTTGCCCCGGCTTCACACACAGCTCCAGCACCACACCGGCCCGGTCAGACTTGACTTTCTTCTCAGGCGGTCTGTGCGGCCTCCCGGCCTCTGGCTGTGGCCCGCGGTGCTCCCTGGCCTCAGCACCCGGGATAGTGACCCCCAGAGCCAACACGGAACCGATCTGCACAGACATCCCGGTGGACACTTTCCATTCTAGCAGGCGCATAGGTCGGGGTCCCGGGAAGCGCACATCGTTGCACTGACTCGATCGCGATACGTCCCCGTCCTCCTGGTTTCTCCGCTGCATGTTCAGCATGTCCTAGCCAGCACTCAGCCCGGCCAGGCCGCGCACTCACAAGCTGCGGTCTCTATGGCAACAGTACTGACCCCGCGCGGAGCGAGTGACGTGTTCTTAAGGAGGAGCCGCTGAGACGCCCCGCGCGGCCACGGTTCGGGCTGTGACAGCAGCAGCAGAGCTCTACAGAGAAGGGGGAGCGGCCCCCATGTAAACAGCCAGGCCGTGCTGGGGATTAGGGGAGGACCTCGGCTCTGGGCAGTATGGAGGCTCCACCCTCTCTTCCAGTGTCGGTGCGCGTACTCCAAAATATGGCCGGGGGAGAAGGAGGGGGGGGGTTTTTACTCGTAAGGACAAGGTTCACCGTCTTCCCGCTTTGGTGAATTAGCTTCGCGTTTGTGGGCGGGGTGCGCCGTGACGTCGGTCAGCGTGAATAACGTAAATAAGAGTAGTGAGCGGTCTCGGGACGCCATGTTAGTAGAGGCAGGAGCGGCTTCATGATGAGTCTGGTTGCGGAGCTGGCTCTGGTGTAATTATTTGAGCGCATAGTAGGTGATTTAGTGGCGTAGTTATCGGGTAATAACATGTTGATGATCTCAATATTTAGTAGTAACGCATCATTTTCAGCATGAAGGTGACCACTTGGAACACTTTACTACTGCAGTCCTCTACCATAGCCCCTTTTACCCGCTACATAATGCTCTGCACCTGAGCTTCGTGCTTAGTTTACTGCTGAAGATATCAGTGCTCAATTAACTACTTAATTACAGGGAACGTTTTTAACTCTTAATCACTGTGGCCATATTTGATGTGTGTTTGAACGGAGAATATGATTACTATGCTTACATGGGTTTATATATATATATATATATTTTATTTTATTTTTTTCTAAAGATAGAGATGGCTTTCTTTTTTGTACTATGACTTATTTGTTTTATGTGCACCTCAAAGGGAACATAAATCAGTTACAATCAAAAAAGAACAGTTTTTGTTTTTTTTTAGAACATCAGGTAGGCTAAACAAAGAATGTTTGTATTTACAATTTTTCCTTGATTTGTTTCAGGTGGCTATTATTGATTTTCTATTACACCATGGTATTCCACATTGGCATGTTACTACCATGGGGCAACCACAGTCAAATGATGTAGTGAGCAGAAAGGTTTTGGACTGTATTCCTCCTTCTCCAACTTCTGCCCAAACCTAACATGTAGAGAACCAGTGTGTGTAACTTGCAGCCATATACCTTGGCATAGGAGTGTGTTTTGACACCTGAGCAGATTTTTTGAAAGCGCTCACTCAGCATGTGATCTTACACAAGGAGACCACATGATGGCTTGCTATATTTTATATAGGCAAATATAATTCCATTTCCAAAACGCAACTTACAATTAAAATAATTAGTGATCAGCCCCATATTCATAAATAGTATGATGAAGAGCAACTCCCATATCAAAGCTGTCTGTTGCTCTAGGAATGAGAGGAAATCTATCAGTTTAACTAATCCACTGGTCCTATGCATGTTTTGCATATATAAATTGGTAAATTTGTATTGGATTTATTAACAATAAAATTGAGTCTGTGTGAGCCTTCTCAGGAAAGTTATGTTACATTCTAGCATTGGGTATTAAACAGAGAAGATGTTCACTGTGGTTCTAAAATTGTGTCACAGCCCCCCCCCCCCCCCCCCCCACTGTTGGAGGGGGAAGGTGGAATCAGTGTCTTTAAAAAGATGAAACTATTTTACAAGATATTGTCAGTCTTTTGGAAAATCAATCAACATTGTTAAGCTGTCCAACTTCCCTTGGCGCAGATTACACAACTCGTATGTAAGTTTTGCTCTGAAACTTTATCTTTTTATTTTACCTGTTTCCAGTATAGTTTGTCATCTTTTATTAATAGTTTTTATTACCTGTAAACATTGTACTTTTTTGTATATTAAATCTAAAATTATAGTAAGTGCTGTCTTTATTGCTTTAAACAAATTCACTGCCTGTTTAGAAGAGGTTGAGTGCTTGGCTGTATTAACCCTTTAAATACCAGTGTGGAAAGTGTTAACTATTTTTGCTATCAGAGCAGTGTGCGTGCAATTGGGTAATTAAGTAATAGCTGTTCAACAGGCCTTATACATAGATGGAAGTGTGAGCTTGTGTTGGGAAAGAGAGTAGTTGGATCTGTAGCCTAAGAGATAGTTGAGAGCGAAATTGAGAATGGAATCCTGTGTGTTCCCTTATAGTACACTTCAAGTCTCGAGTGGGCAGAGTGTGGTTTTTGCAGGTTTGAAAAGTAAAGGTTGGCAAGAGTGGTTTTCTGACAAAATAGAGGTGATGGATTGTTTGAATATATGATGTCTCCCTGACAGTCACACTTAATTGTTTCTGTACTGTGTTTATTCGGATTGTCTTTGTCATATTCAAACACAAAATACAATTTGAAACAAGTGTTACAAATATGGAAAAATAGAAGAAAGCAGGAAGGGGCAAATACTTTTTTACACCTCTTTATGCTGTTTTCATAACTTCTGATATAGGTATATGTCCTTGGAATTGAAGCTATCCTTTCAAGTTTTTGATATACTATATATAAATTATTTAAAGCTTGTACAGTGTTAAAACTCCAGAAACTTGCTTCTAAGTTGCTGTGTTTTAAAAACCTGGATCCACCTGCTAAGGCAGTGGTTCTTAACCAGGTGCACGAGACAACATTTCTAGGGGTGCAAGTCATCATTTTTATTTTTTTGTAGTGTAGGGGTTTACCTTCTGACTTGGCGATGCACCATCCAATTGTGAAAGCTGAGGACTGGGCTGGCTACTTAGGGAACATTGGTCTGCTACCTCCTGATAATTCTTATTTGGCAGAGATTTTAGATCTCTGCGGTCTTCATGTGTGCTGCATCACAAGCACCCGTTTGGAGACCAGGCTAAGGAGAGCTCGGAACTGCTCTAAGTGTTTCCTGCGTTGCAGAAATGTTTTTTCCACAGTCGTTTGGTAGGCAGCAACTGGAACTGACAGCTGAACGAATCATAAATTAAACCCCAAACAGCTGAAGGGTGCTTGCACTAGGTAAGCCCCTAAGTTAGGGGCAGCATGGTGGCTTAGTGGTTAGCACTTATGTCTTGCAGCACTAGGGTCATATCTTTGACTCCTGACCATGGCCTTATCTGTGTGGAGTTTGTATGCTCTCCCCATGTTTGCATCTGTTTCCTCCAAGTGCTCCAGTTTCCTTCCACACTCCAAAAACATACTAGTAGGTTAATTGACTGCTATTAAAATTGACCTTGGTCTCTGTCTGTGTTTTTGTGTATGTTAGGGAATTTAGACTGTAACCCCCTATGGGGCAGGGACTGATATGAATGAATTCTCTGTACAGTGCTGTAAAATTAGTGGTGCTAAATAATAAGTAGCTGATGAGGATTGTGACGATTATAAGTATATCTAATGACTGATTGTTCTTCTCTCTGTTGCATTCATGTATGACAATGTATATTTAATGTAACCTTGTAATGTAATCTCGGCATGTGCTTTATTAGATGGCCTGAGTTTGAACTTATGCAAGTGTCATTAATGTGTTGAAAAGAGCCGGACCAGGGAGAGATGGGATCTTGGAGTTTGAAGCCCCAAAGTTGTAAACCATCTAGCCACCAAGCAGAGATGAGAATTCAAGGTCCTGTGAACATTGTAATCTCGGGACATTCCTAGCTCACTTCGAAAGCCCTGTGACATTTGGGAGATCAATCTGTCCTTATTGACAGCTAAACTCCAAAGGTTGGGGGTGAGAGCTATGTGGGGGAAAAAAAGGTTTAAAATCTTCTGCCTTAGACAATAACGTGTACATTTTCATGGGGGAGGGGGGTCTATCAAGACTGAAATATTCCATCTTCCTCAATTGTGTTCCCTCACACACCAGGTCTTAACTAGTAAGTAGTGACTCTGATTTTATTTCCTATTTTATTTTCTTGCAATATGTTTGCACAAATAAGTTTGTGTTGTTGTTAATTTTTGTAACTAAGCCTTGGAACCATTTTTCATATTAAATAAATTTAATCTAGTGTGTTCTCCGTGATTCTTTGTTAACTTGCATAGCCCAGGGAGGCTCATGATACAGGTGTATGTGATTTATGTGTGAAACATTAAGAAGTGGTTCTGGTGAACGTAAGGACACCATAATAAATCCTTTGTGGTGGCAGAAAAGGTGTATTCATTGCTAAGTGACTAAGGTGACACCAGTCACGGCCAGCTGTTCAGACTACTGTATCTAGGACCAGCTGAGCATTCATGACAAGGATGATCATTCTTTATGCATATATGCTTCAGTTAGAATTGTCCTGTCTGTTCAAGTACTCTTGTTGAACCTTTGGAAGGGAAGAAAAACCACATACTACAACAGCATAGAATTTGTGGCGTCTGTGATAAACCTTTAACAATTAAATCTGAAGGATGCTTTTGCACAGCAGACAGTTCTCTGCCCAAGGGAAAAACTTGGCACCCTGAGCAATATAAACAGCTTATAGCCTGGATGAGAGTTTTTTTTTATGACTAAGAAAGATCTGTTTGCTGCACAAGGATTAAGGTCAGCAAGGTCTCAGACAAGCATGGATTTAGAGGGAGATGTTCTCGCTTAGAATGTGTTTTGTTTCTCCAGGGAGTTTAGAAGAGTCTTCTAGTAATGAATCTGGAGATTTCTGGAGTCGCAGAGGATGTTTCATTTAAACCATGTGGAGATTTTGCTTAAGCATATATACAATTCTATGGATGAGGGAGCAACTGCTACAGCGCTTCAAAAAATCCCTTTTTGAAGATCCCTATAGAAAGGGTAGAGTATTCCCTGTACATCAAGTGGTGAAAGCTCACAGTATGCAGGAGTATGGACAGACTCTATCACAGATTAATAGATACAGGGCATTGTGAGAAATGTGTAGAGCTTCATCAGTATACCAGGGGAGCATCTTTCTCCAATTCTCCAATCCCAAAGGACTCTGTGTTAAACCTAAGAGCAGCGTTGCCAAACAGTCTGCAATGCTTGAGATGCTCAGGCAATTTCTCTTGTTCATGCAGGTCAAGAAGGCACAGGTTTCTGTTCTAGACTGTTCCTTGTTGGAAAGTCCTCAGGATCGTTTTGCATAGTTCTAGGTGTGATGAAGCATTCAAGTTTGTCCATACCAGACATCTTCACATTAGAATATGTGAATTTGATGCCTGAAGCCATCAGCAAATGGGATTTTCTCTGATTGATAGACATGCAGGATGCCTGTTTGCATACCCCTGTTGCAGTTCCTCACAAGAATTGCTTCAGATTCTGGGACTTGAGCCAGCACTTTCAGTTCACCTGCCTCTTTTTTTTTTTTTTTTTTTGACTGGCAACATCTCCCAAGAACTGTGCATGACTGGATTGTGAACAAGTCATCTCATCCCATCACAACAGATACAGTTTCTGGTGTCCAGATAAACACCATACAGAACATAGTGGGCCTGAGTCATTAAGGAAGGCAAGAAAAGGAGTAAATGTTCTCTGGGACAAACCATGTTAATCAATGCAAGGGGTGCAAATTAGTTTATTATTTTGCACATCAGTTAAATACTGGCTGTTTTTTCATCTACCACACAAATACGTAATAGCTTTATTTGTACACTGAAATTTAAAGTTGGGGTAGACATGCACTACCCCAACTATAAATCTGTCCCCACATTTTACAATGCAATATGGTTTTGCTCAGATACAAAGTTACTCCTTTTTTATGCTTTACCCTCCTTAATGACTCAGGCCCAGTGTCTCTCAAAAGAAGTGTCTCAATATACAGTCCCTGCACATCAACTGCTGTCTCCACATCAAATGTCAAAAACAATGGTACTTTAATTGTTTGAAAAGTTTTCCTTCGCCATAAGGATTATTATATGGGCATAGTGGCACAGGCAGAATCTCTAGTTTGAACTTCTAACACAGTGAGATCACAAGTAGACTTCTCTGAAGCCGAACAACGCCCCCTCAAAAATCTTTTGTATCCAGAATGGATAATATTCACAATGGTCGCCAGGGTCACAAGCTGGAGCAGGATGTACATAGAAAGTGAGAAAAGACTTCACATAAATGTTTTAAAAATGAGAGCAGTGTGGAATACTATTCAATACTTTTGTCTTCACCTGAAAGGGAAGTAATCTCAAACAAGATGGTGGTAGCCTTCATAAGTTGTCAGTGAGTTACCAGAAGTGATACCTTCATGGCGGCAGTAGAAAAAATCATGCCTTGGGCAGTGAAAAATCTGAAGTCTCTTTCAGTGTTGCATGTAGAAGGCGAGCAGAACATAAGTCAATTACTTTAGTCAAAAACAGATTTGTTTAGGAGATTGGTCTCTACACCAGGAAGTATTCCAGTTACTGATCAGACAATCCAGGCTTCCTCAAGTGGGTGTTATAGCGGCAAGTAATAAATACGAAAGCTTCCAGGTTCTTGTCTCTGCATTAAGCTCCAGGAAATAGATGCTCTAACTGTTCAATTAACATTTTACCTGAGTTGTCTTTCCTGTTTTCACTCATCACTGACATTCTAAAAAAACATCCGAAAAGAGCAGGCAGAGTTAATAGCAATAGTTACATTTAGGCCTTGTCGTACATAGTTCCCTGTAACCTGGGAGATGCTCTGAGATCAACCATGGCCTCTATCTCATTGGTAGATCTCTTCCAACACCAAGGCCCAATTTTTCTTCCAAATCTAGAGTGGCTAGCTTTATTGGCATGGCAAGTGAGAGGGAACTGCTTAGGAATAAGGGAATCTCCGAGCAAGTAATCAAGACACTGATGCAAGTACAAAATAAGAAATCTTCAGTAATCTGGAAAGTTATCACTAAAATCAAAACAACTGTAGCGACTGTTTTAGAGGTACATGAGTCTCTTCAGGATGGTCTTGGCAAAGGTCTTGCTTCATCTATGCTCAAGATACAAGTTTCTGCTTTTAGTGTATTTTTAGATACCAAGTTTTGCTTCAGCGGTAATGATTATTCACTTCTTCCAAGCCGTGAGGAAGATCCATATTTCTTCAAGACCCTTGCAGGACCTTAATTTAGTTTTTAACACTCTGATTTGTAACTCCTTTGAAGCACTACAAGTTTATTTGAGATGGATAACACTGAAAGTGTTGGTCTTCATGTCAATTACTTTTGCTTGCAGAGTTGGAGAATTACAAGCACTGTGGTGCGAGGAGCCCTTTTGAATGTCTATGCAGATAAGAGGTGATACTTGCAGCCAATCCAGCATTTATGCCTATAGTAGTATCTACATTTCACATTATTCTAGAGATTGTAAGTGCTATATAAGTTGATGATGATTGTACTGCACAATTGAATGATAAGGGGAAAAAAATGGCAGAACAGAAAGATCAGAAACGCAGGGCAACACTTTGTGGTTCCTGCAGGGTCTTGTAAAGGGTGTGCTCCTTCTTAATAAGCCATTTCCAGATGGATCAGATAAGTCATTTTACAGGCATACATGAAGAAAAGACATAATGTGCCACAGATCCTGAGGGCCGATTCGGCATGGACAGTAGCATAATCTTGGGCAAGAAAGGCTCCGGCTTCAGCAACAGAACTTTGCAGAGCAGCTAGATGCCTTTCAATGGGCATTTTGTCCACATTTGATTTCCTGGATTACTTGTAAATCATGTTAAACTGCTGGCTTGTTGCTGGAGTTAATTGGAAGCCGGCAAATGTTTTTATTTTTGCTTCATTTTAGTGGTACGTTTTACACACTTGACCCAGTTTGAGAAACACATCCCAAAATGTCTTTTAATATTTATAAGCTGTGGGAATACTTTGCTTGTGTGCTTGACTTTTTTTTTTTTTGGAATGAGTTTGGTTTATGGTCTGAAAATAAAACTGTATTTTGTCAACTTTACAACGCGTCTCCTATAGGTAATGGTCAATAAGGAATATAAATTACAACTCAATTCATCTGCTCCACCTTACACACAAATCGTCAAGAGTGTGCTGAAAGATTTGTTTATTACTTTTTTTTTTTTTTTTTTACAAGTATTTTACTAATGGATGCAGAGGGCAGGAAATTACATTGATGATATAGGGTCTAATACCTGTCCATTTCAGTTATACATAAAAATACAGAGCAAGTGAACATAATTCTGTGACACAGAAATACAGGGGTATCTAGAGAACAATGAGCATAATTACGTCAGTACAGGCTTTCTGTTAAATAAAAAATATATATTATTTTTTTTTTTAAATAATTCACTTTAACCAAGTTTTTAGACATATCATTTTAAATATTAGAACTTTTAAAAAAGCAACAACAAAAAATAAACAGAACCATACATTTTAGTGTATTTGGCTATTTCTATTTTGTTGATAGAAAACCGAATTCCTTAGTATACAGGTTTTCTTGCAGCACTTTCTCAAAAAGGGTGGTAATAAAAGTTCACTGTGGTTTAATTATTTTGCAGGTTTCAAAAAGTGGAGATTTACATGGCAGTTTGCCTTTTTTTGTAGCCTAGATGTATTGTAAATTGCTAAAAAAGGAGTAGATCTAATCGAAATGGACCTTTGTTAGATCTTCACCTTTAGTCTTACACTCTGGGAGGACAGGTACATTATTTGCAGGGGCACATGTTGCTATGGTTGGGGGTTAAGAGGGGAATGTAGTAAAGAGCTGTTACATGGGTGAGAGCAAAATGTGCTGCTGGAGGGAGATAATGTATTGTTACAGGAGGGAGGGGGTGTGAAATGTGGTACTACAGAGGGGAGTGGTGGATGTGTTGATGTAGAGATGAGGAAGGCCAAATGTGTTACAGGGAATGGCCACACTTCTGTCTACTTGAATCCCATCTCAAGATTGGAAAAAAAAAAGAGGTGCATCCCAGTTTTTAAAATGTTCAGTGCATTTTCTCAATGATCTTTATAATACATTTATATGTAGTTTTAATAGTCCAAAAGGTTATGGATGGGAATGGACCTGTACCCGCACAATTCCTGGTAAGCATTTGTGTTGTGTCAATGTCAACACTGGCTGCAGCATTCAGAAATACAGTTTAGTTGTGACCATTAGGGACACAGTTTTCAGATGTGCTAATGGACACAATTCAATCACTGTGTTAAAAGCAAGGACAAAGTACAAGGTATTATCCAAGCTTTAACATTCTGTGCAGCGTTTGTATGTCCTCCCTGTGTTTGTATGGGTTTCCTTCAGCTACTTCGATTTCCTTCCACAGTCCAGTACATTCTGCTCAGTGTAAAGCACGCAGAAGAATGAAGGCTTCCCAGAGCATTAGTTTATAGGGGTGGTGACCGGATCAATTGAACATCCCTACCAGTGTATGGTTAGTGCAGCTGGGAGTTTCATAT
This sequence comes from Mixophyes fleayi, assembly GCF_038048845.1. Taxonomy (NCBI): domain Eukaryota; kingdom Metazoa; phylum Chordata; class Amphibia; order Anura; family Limnodynastidae; genus Mixophyes; species Mixophyes fleayi. The sequence goes on from NC_134406.1 coordinate 189,234,733, forward strand.
TTAGCTAAAGCAGATGGGTATATTTTGGTGTTTGGCATTGAGGCACAGCAAGAAAAAAAAATCTTAAAGAAAAACTAAATAAAAGAATATATACATATGTTTGTGCGTCTGATGTGGTCACTTTTATTTATATAGATATATTACGGTTTGTGCCATAAATTATTTGTGCCTTTATATTATGATTTAACTCCTCAGTGACCTATTCTAGTTTACAGTAGGAGCAGCACACGGTCCTGGAGTCATTGATTCTATTTTGTTCAGGGCACTATTTATAATTATTTATGTATCCCCAATCATTACGCAACACTCTGTATATGTGCTTTTGCTAAAAATGCCTTAATTCTGCACAACTCCTTCCTCTACCTGTGAATATGCATGCTCCTCTATAATTGCTTCTAACTTGTTCTGTGACCCTATACCATACTCACAAATTCCAGGTAGGTCTTCCCGACTCCCGCATCCTGCCCACTTCCTAGTGAATTGGGCAGTAGATGAGCCTCCATCACGCTATTCGGCTCATTTTGGCATGCACCCATATCCAAATGAGGTTATTGCCTCGCAGGGCCAAAGTGACATGATTCGTTGTGCCCTGCACCCTTTCATCCTCACGCTTCACCTCCGGATATACTTGCCAAAAAGTTGTCTAGTATGGCCTAAACACCCTATCACAGGTTTAGGCGAACATGCACAGGTACCAAATGGAATTTTCATTGTGGAAAGGATAGTTCATGCTAACCTGTAAAGTGCCCCAGTTCAATATTTTGAAATACTGACAAGTAGAAATGTTCACTGACCCCCGTCTTTTGGTTTTGGACCTGGATCAACTTTGTGTTTTGGCAAAACCACCCTTGCGTGTTTTGGCTTTGGTTTTGGATCCTGATTTTTTTTGTTGCTAAAATTACATTTTTGCTCCCCCCCCTACATTATTATTAACCTCCACAATTTCAAGTAATTTGCAGTCACTTTTGACCACCTCACCGGTCACAATATTTTCATACACTTTCAAACCAAGACTGCAAGATTTAGAAGACCAAGCCTGCCAGACTTATTTGTATTTCACCAATGACAATTCGCAGTGAAGCAATGGAACTCTCCTGAATGTCACTTGAGACTTTGAAGAACACTGCTATCCCTCCTCTTTTCTTCCTACCTATGACGCTGCCCAACTGCACTAAAGACTGCCAAGAACTGTGCTACCCCTTCTGTGTTTGAAGTTTTGGCCAGCCCCCATGGTAAAATGAAGCGTTTACATCATTGCAACATGGGAGGTGGGGCCAAAATGATGCAATTCGTCTAACCTCGTCCCCCACCCAGATCTCTCACAGATTGTCTTTACAAAGTTAGTAAGTATGACTGCAATTTCCGTCTTTCTATGCTATTGAGTAATACTTGTGTGTGGTTTTGTTACTGCAATCATAAAGTTTAACTTTTATAGAACACACATTTTTCTAACTAAATCAGCACCAAATACTATAAAAATACAGAATTATCATGTCCGTAGAGCAGTGATGTACAACAGACAGCCCTAGGGCAGCACGCCGCTGCAATGTATCAAGTTGCCCATCACGGTTGTAGAGAATAGAGAATGACTAACTTATTCACTTGTCTCTGGCTTCCACCAGTACTCCAAAACACCTTCACTCACTGGGATTACTAGTGACCACCCACTATTAATCTAATAACCTATAATAACCTGCTATGACATGACAAAAATGTGAAATAAATGTTTATTTGCATGCATGTCAGAACAAAAACAAGGTAAATTAAGTCACAATGCAAGAGAGTATACACATAATAAAAACCAACACAATGCAAAGGAGTGTGCTAAAATAGAACTGAACATAACAGTTACTTGATATGCAAGGCAGGAAAACAATACTCCTAAAGCAATGACATTGAGACTTGAATGCACCCTGCAGATCAACCATTACTGGAAATATCTGAAAAGCAAATTTGAAAGCAAACGGAGATAGAAGTAATTCTGGACAGCGGGATCAGTAGCATGGGTGGTTGCCCAGACATGGGCACCCTTGGTAAAGGATCAGAAATCATTGGCTTGGGCAGCTGTTCAGAGGTGAGGAACCCCAGGACAGGACACTCAGGTGGGTGAACACAGATACAGACCTTGGGAGGGGCAGGCACCTTGGTAGCAGCAACTGGACCATCAGGACAAAAGGCAGCAACCAAGTGCTGAAGCAAAGGCCATTGTGGAAATCAGCAGCTCAAAAGACTGGACCCCTTCTGCGATAGGCATGCAGGTGGGGTTGTGATGACAAAACATGCATCAATAACTTAGGAAAGATCCTGGAGTTACCACGTACTGGCAGCTGTTGTAGGGAGAAAAGCTCATGCGACGCTCCTAGCAGTAGGTGTTCGAGTGTGCACAGATCGTACTTGGCCTGATTCTTTAAATCACAACATTGCAGTGGGACAGAGAATCATCGGTTCCCCAATACAAGTAGGACACCAAAAAAGTTAAGTTACGTCAGATTATTCATCATCATCATGATCACCATTTATTTCTATAGCGCCACTAATTCCGTGGAAACAATAAGTCACCAAAATAATTCTGGACAAAGAATGATTAGCAACATATACCATATGAATACAGTTTTCTAGTTATAAAGTAATGCAACCTTTTCAAATCTGCCCACTTCACTAGGAAGTGGGCAGATGCGGGAGCATGCTCTGCTCTCCCGGGAGACCTACCCGGATTTTAGGGAGTCTACCGGACATTCCGGGAGAGTAGGCAAGTATCTTCTAAATATAAAACAAGGTTCAATGACATTGGAAGAACAGGCTAACAAAGGTTTCTGTTTTACACGGACACTGGTGTACAACTTCAGCGTTTGAATCTAATCGGTGATGGTTTATCCCGTTGTGCTCATTATGATTGTTTTCTGTAAAACGGCTCTTTTTATTCCTTTAACTTTCAGCAATGATTGTTTCATAAATATAAATTATGTTATTTAATTTTTTATTAATATTAACAACTTTATTAGATATTTTATAAGAATAACCAGTCCACTGGCTGATGCCAATATGAAAAGTTTTAACAATGAGGTCCATGCGCACTTTTTCTGTAGAGAAACCACAAGCATGCAGAGAAATGCGTCACACCATTCAGTGATCAAGCAATTTTTACTGTTCCTCCTATTACACATAATAGATTTTACTCTCAATTTAATATTTTATCAAGACGTGTGACTTTCTCTTGCTTGAGAGGTACAGTACAGTATATTTGGATTTCTCAATGACCCATTCATTGTTGCTATTGCCAGCTGGTACTGAAATAAGAACTGTTAGACAACTACACTGACAATAAGAGAGAGTGCATTCACACGAAGAGTGCTTATATGTTATTAATATTTTGGACAAACTTTTAAACATCACTAGACATTGCATATGAATTTATGAGTGAATGATAGGCCAAGATGTAACTGATATTATTTTTACTAACACATAAATCGGAAGTGGAACCTTCCTGGTCCCTGATCATTCTAAAGTTTTGTTATAAACACTCTTGTGGTTATATTCTTGGCAAGAAAAGCTATTGTGGTCTTTACATTTTTTTTTTTTTTTAATATGTGCCTTGGTTTTAGGAACATGTATACGATTTATACTAGGATCATAAATATTTATTAAGTGCACAGAAGGTTGATGATTTATCTGATCGATGTATGTATGTATTTTTATATTGTTGGTGGGGGGGAGCAGGGTAGTTAAAAAAAAATAACCATACTCACGTGATCGCGGCGCCAGCGTCCCTCCTCTATGCTCCTCTCTGCTCCATTCAGACTGAATGCCGGGCGTGACATCATCATGTCATGCCCGGCATTCAGCCTGAGTGGAGCAGAGAGGACCAAGAAAGAAGAAAAGGAAAAGGTAAGTAAAGGGAGGAAAACGGGGGGGGCATGGCACAGAGGGGTTAAAAAATGGAGGGGGGGGGCATGGAACAAAGGGGTTAAAAAACAAGGGGGGCATGGCACAGAGGGGTTAAAAAACGGGAGGGGGTGGCATGGCACAAAGGGGTTAAAAAACTAGGGCATGGCACAGAGGGGTTAAAAAAGGGGGGGCAGCATGATACAGAGGGGTTAAAAAATGGGGGGGCATGGCACAGAGGGGTTAAAAAACGAGGGGGGCATGGCACAGAGGGGTTAAAAAATTGGGGGGCAGCATAGCACAGTGGGGTTAAAAAATGGGGGGCAGCATGGCACAGTGGGGTTAAAAAACGGGGGCAGCATGGCACAGTGGGATTAAAAAACGGGGGGCAGCATTGCACAGTGGGGTTAAAAAGGGGGAGGCATGGCACAGTGGGATTGAAAAAGGGGGGGAGCAGCATAGTATAGTGTGATGAAGGGGAGCCAGGTGAAGGGAGCAAAAGTAGCATGGAGGGCGCAATGTGATCATAAGGCATGGCGATGATGAAGGGGCACTTTATTGTAATGTTGGAACTGGAGGAAAGCCTAATTATTAATCATGGGTGGTAGTGATTTAATGCCAGGGTTGTTTGGAATTATCTAAATTATTATTATTATCATTTATTTGTTAGGCGCCACAAGGTATCCGCAGCGCCACACACAGTACTAACAGTAGACTATACAGGGTGAAACCATACAGAACAAAACTACGGCTAGTCATATGCAGTAAAGATGGAGCGGAAGTACAGGTATGGAGACAGGAGGGGAGGGGGCCCTGCTCATACGAGCTTACATCCTAAGGGAGGGTAAACAGACCAAGCACAAGAGGAGCCAGTTGAGGCAAGAGGAGAGAAGGGAGGACGAGCTAAAGGGAGGAGATGGGGGTTAAGTAGATGGTTGTAGGCTTTGAGTAAGAGGTGAGTTTTGAGTGCACGTTTGAAGGAGCACAGAGTAGGAGAGAGATGGATGGTACGAGGGAGGTCGTTCCAGTGAAGCGGGGCTGCACGGGAAAAGTCTTGGATTCTGGAGTGGGAAGAGGTGATAAGAGTGGAGGAGAGGCGGCGGTCGTTGGCCGAGCGCAGGGAGCGGGCAGGAGTGTGACTGGAGAGGAGGTTAGAGATATAAGGGGCAGTAGAGTTGGAGAGAGCCATGTAAGTGGTGGTGAGGAGTTTGAAAAGGATTCTGTAGGGGAAGGGGAGGCAGAGGAGGAGTGGCGTGAGAGGAAGATGAGTCTTACGGCCGCATTGAGTATAGAGCGGAGGGGGGAGAGATGGGAGTGGGGGAGGCCAGTGAGGAGGAGGTTACAATTATCGAGGCGGGAGATGATGAGTTTTGGTGGCATCCTGTTCAGAGAAAAGGACGAATGCGGGAAATGTTGCGTAGTTGGAAGCGACAGGCTTGGGCAAGGGAATGAATGTGGGGGGCAAAAGAGAGAGAGGAGTCGAGGTTGACACCCAGGCAGCGAAGTTGGGTGACAGAGGAGATGGTGGTGTTTTGGACGACAATAGAGAGGTCATGGTGGGATGGGAGTCTGGGCGGAGGAAAGACAATGAGTTCAGTTTTAGAGATATTGATTTTGAGAAAGCGCTCGGACATCCAGGAGGAGATGGCGGAGAGGCAGTTGGATACCCGAGCGAGGAGGGTGGAGGAAAGATCAGGAGAGGAGATATAGAGTTGAATGTCGTCAGCATAAAGGTGATACTGAAGACTGAAGGAGGAGATGAGAGCACCAAGGGAGGAAGCCATGTAGCCATTTTTTTCCAAATAGGGCCCCCAGCATTCCAGGATCCAGACAAGCCGCAACTAAAGAAACCTGCAGCCACAGGTGGTGAAAGTGAGAAGAACAGGTAGGAGAGAGCAGGACAGTATGTGAAATGTTGTGATTCTAGTAGGGACAATGCCAATTTTTGGTGAGTGTTCTGCCCAATGTAAGGTGCAGGCCAAGACTGAACTCGTTGTGTACACACTGCATTCTTTCTAGACTACACTGTGGTGGTAGATGTCCTGAAAGTCAGGAGTGCTTGGACATATGTGACGCTACGGCGAATTCAGAGCCTAGTGATTTTGATGTGTTAGCCACGTCCCAATGGCGCATTCGCCACCAAATGCATGAATACACCTCCGAAAAATTTTGCCCCGCCGCAATACTCGACTATAAGGGGGGCCCCATGAATTTGTTGTATCGGGGTCCTGAATTCCTCTTGGCAGCCCTGCTTGCGTGTTGCAACGTCAGTGCTTGGTGATACTTAAGTTCTTTGATACAAGTAAAGCCACATTTCAGTGGCACAAACTATATGAACATGCAGGCATAGCAGTAGTGTGCACATTTACAAGAATAATTTTTCATCAAGTTAATGCTCCATATTCCAAGTTTAAGAGAGTTCAGGAATGGTTTCATAAAAATGACAGCGAGTTCAGCTTATGTTGCTAAATGCAGTCAATTCTATCATTTTTCAGGATAACTCCAGACAAAAACTTATACAAACTTTGACACCTACATTGACACTACCTTTATACACAGTTGGGTTACCTTAAAGTTTCTATTGCATGAAGTAAAGTGGGTAAAGAAGATGTGGCAATTGAAATACTGTATATTCCCAAGTTTTGTTAGTTCACAACTTTTGGAATCCAAACCGATGCAGACTAGTGGGAAAACAGGATTGATATTTGCTCAACATGCAGCAGTGAGTACCATGTGAAGTTTTAAATGTTCACTATATTTCTTTTTGTGTATATTATTGATTTTTGCTAACACTGTTGTCTTTTAAATACCCGTATGAATTTTCACACTAGGGGCTAGATTTACTAAGCTGCGGGTTTGAAAAAGTGGGGATGTTGCCTATAGCAACCAATCAGATTCTAGCTGTCATTTTGTAGAAGGTACTAAATAAATGAAAGCTAGAATCTGATTGGTTGCTGTAGGCAACATCCCCACTTTTTCAAACCCGCAGCTTAGTAAATCTAGCCCTAGGTGTTTGTAGACCTGGGTAGAATGTAACATAATTTGCATTCCACTGGAACATGCATATAGTAAGCCATGAAAATGTGCAGCTGTAAGAACCACTTCGCCAAATCCCACACAAGTGCTAAAAGGAGTTAGAAAGACTTATTAATGAAACTAAAGGTCTGGCTTACCATTATGAACTGCTGTATTGTCATGTTTCTGCTTCACTTTTAGAAACTCGTGGCAGTATGAGCATTTTCGTCCAGAAGACTATATAAATTATGTATAAAGATTACAATATAGTAAAATTAAATATAGAAATACAGTTACTTGGACACAATTGTGCTATATCTAAAGCTACGGGTAAAAAATGTTCAGTTTCACTAATTTCGTGTTTGACAATTACTGTCACCATCTGCAGCAATTTAATTTTAAGAAACCAAATTTAGTTGAACACATACTTGACAACGACTCCCTGAAATAGAGGTGATCTCCCTCACTCCCTGAAGAGTCTGGCATTCTCCCTGATGCTGAGCCAGTACAGGACGTGGTTGGCTTTGCCATCTGTGGCATGATGACACAGTTCAGAAATTGTGTCCTATGTCCATGTATTGATGTCTACGGAGGTGGCCATTTTCATGGAAACCAAGATTTAATCAAAGACTGACAGGTAAGACAACATGACTTCAGTAAATGTAAAAGACACTTCAGTCTCTAGAGATTCATTAGCTGCTTTTCTTTAACGCATAGTTGCCTACTCTCCAGGAATGTCCATGAGATTCCCACATTTCTGGGAGACCTCTCGGCCTCCCGGGAGAGCAGGGCAACCTCCCGGTTATCGCCCCTGCAATAGATAAGTGGGGGGGGGGGCTTAATGACGCAAATATTGCGTCATCTTAGCCCTGCCCCTGCTGTAATTGGCCAAAATTGTGACAATCGTTTAGGGGCAGGGCCAAATCATGATCTTCGTCAATCCCTGCCCTCGCACACCCACCTCCCCCGGGATCTCCCTGAAGCCAACGAGGAAAAGTTGGCAAGTATGGTTGAACATTGGCAGCTTTCACCGAATATAAATACATTTATCTATAAATACAGATAGATAAATAATTAACGTATGCTATGCCAATCGTATCAGTGTCTAACTTGTCCCTATTTTTTGATGATACACCAAAATTGTCTCAGTGGACCTCTTGAGGCGTTGTGTGAATTAAATTAAGATGCTGAAGTAATTTGCGACTCACATGTACCTTCTAAAAATGTACTGGCTATGTTTGTTTGTTGTTTCTGTTATGTCTTTTGAGATTTTGAGCCGTCACTGACATGAATCAGCCAAATGCATCTCATTCTAACCCCTATTTAGGGAGGTATGCTTCACTCATCTAGTGCACTTGCATTGTTTGAATCCCTCTGGAAAAGACCCGATCTGCTGTGCCTTGTATCCTCAAGGCCAGTTCTTTATAGTCATTTCTGTATGTTTCTGCTAGTCATTCTTGAATTCATGTTTGACTTCCAGGCACTCATTCTGTCTTTGTATCCTCACCCTGGGGCTGTGTGGAGTGGGACATATGCCAGTTTGCGTAGTGTATCTTGTGGAAAATCATTCTGCATGTAAGAGGTCCACTGGGGGAGGGGTGGGGATGTCCGAGCGCCAAAACGCCGCAGGGGAGGAAGACCCCTGACTTTGTGTGCAGGGCACTCGTTTTACTGTAAGGGAAAAGGGGGAAGCTACGGGAGGGACAGCTCCACAATATGAGTACACCAAGGGAACAGCCCTCGCCGCGGGTATACTCACGTACGCGAGTCTACGATGGTGACTCCCTCTATCTCTTCCGTGCACCTTGTCTTACGACCAGCACCAGTAAAACAAGAGAGACGGCACTAAGACAACCCTTTCCCAACACCCCAGATACTTAATCCCAAGGACCACTATGGGATGCACCATACCTTACTTCTCCTCTCACGGACCACTCTCACGTCCTAAGACGCTATACCCCACAGGCCTTCACCCGAGCCCTGGCTGTTAAGCCTGCCTTGTCCTGGGGCTCAGGACTTAGGTGCCCTTCCACTCTACTTAACTACCAAGGGACCGAGTGTCCCCTACACTACTTCAGGACCTAGTGTCCCGCTAGACCTGGGCCGACTGCCCACTATCAACTATCATGGCCTGTTGCCGTACTAACCATCAGGGATCTTATATCCCTCTAACTGCGAGGACCCAATGTCCTGCTTCACTACAGGGCAGCCACACTGTTACCCTTGCGGGAGCCGATTGCTCCCCTCACCCAGAGGCCTCTGACTCTATGCTCCAAGGGCCTTGTGCCCTGCTACGGTCCAAGGGCCTTGTGCCCCGCCTGGCTCTCTAGGGCTTCTTGCCCTCCTAACGCTCAGGGTCTCTTGCCCTAACGCTCAGGGCCTCTTGCCCTCCCAATTAACTAGCCTAACTATAGGGCCTTGTGCCCACTGAACACTTACAATGGCCACCCCTAACTGTGCCACAGGCCTAGTGCCTGAACGGTTCCCTCTGGTCTTGTGCCCGACCTAATTGAGTAGTTTATACACACCTGTTCCGCGCAGGAAACTCAACTTGACTCGCCGAGTTCGGTTCTTCCAAGTCCTCCGGCGCCTTTTCTCCTCTTCAGCGCTCCTGGAGTCTTCTTGGTGGGGGCGCTCTTAGCCCTTACAAGGGCTCCTCGCTGGGGTCTTCTTTCTCCTCTGCAGGCGGCAGGGTAGCTCACAGCCCTTACAAGAACTCCCTGCCGCTTCCGCCGACGTCTCCAGCGCTGGACGCCACTAGACGTCCTCTACCTTTCTCTCTGCCACCGGACTGCTGAAAGGACGGCGCCCGGCGGCTTACAAAGCCGTGGGCGCGCCAACGTCATCAGCCATTGCCGCGAGTCCTGACTGGCCAAGCTAATGAAGGCCGAATACCTGCGGAAACACAAATATATGCCTGTTAGGAGGCATATCTTTTGCATCTGCGACGGCAGATACAAATACATGTTTATGGTGTATTGTCATAAACAATGTGCATTCACTGCTGATGCAGTGGGGGATGCATTTCAAGAAGTATGTTGCTCTCCATATGAGTGGAAATACGCTATTATTTTATTATTGTATTTTTTTTTTTATTATTTTTTTTTACAGTTATTGATGTCCATTATGCCAACAACTGTGCATCAGTTTCTCTGTCTTTGTAAGTGTGACCAGTAACCATTTTTCTCTCTATATGAACTTGAAATCTACATTGTATGGACAAAAGCATTCAGACGCTTGACCATTACACCAACAGGGACTGTAATGACATTGTATTATTGAGTGGAGTTTGTATGTTCTGCCCGTGTCTGCGTGGGTTTCCTCTGGGTGCTCTGGTTTTCTCCCACATTCCAAAAACATACTGGTAGTTTACTTGGCTGCTATCAAATTGACCCTAGTCTGTGTGTGTGTGTGTGTGTGTGTGTTAAGGAATTTAGACTGTAAGCTCCAATGGGGTAGGGACTGTTGTGAGTGAGTTCTCTGTACAGCGCTGCGGACTTAGTAGCGCTATATAAATAGCTGAGTATGATGATTCAAATGCATATACTTTAATATGGAGTTGGCCCCCCTTTTGCAGCAATAACACTCTTCTTGAAAGGCTTTCCACAAGATTGTAGAGTGTTTCTGTGGGAATTTGTGCCCATTCATTCTGTAGAGCATTTATGAGGTCAGGCACTGATGCTGGACGAGAAGGCTACAATCTCCATTCCAGTTCATCCCAAAGGTGTTCGATGGGATTGAGGTCAGGGCTCTGTTTGGGCCAGTCAAGTTCTTCCACACCAAACTCATCAAACCATGTGCTGGTAGTCCTTGCTTTGTGCAGTGGGGCACAGTAATGCTGGAATAGAAAAAGACCTTCCCCAAACTGTTGCCACAAAGTTGGAAGCATATCATTGTCCAAAATGACTTGGTATGCTGAAGCATTAAGATTGCCCTTCACTAGAGATAAGGGGCCTAGCCCATAAACAGCACTATATCACCAAACTTCACAGTTGGCATAATGCAGCCAGGCAGGTAAAATCCTCCTGGCATCTGCCAAACCCATACTCGCTCATTTGCCTGCCAAACAGAGAAGCATTATTTGTCACTCCACATAACACATTTCCATTGCTCCACAGTCCAGTGTCTGTGTGCTTTACAACTCTCCATCCAATGCTTGCCATTGGTCTTGGTGATGTGAGACTTGCATGCAGCTGTTTGGCCATGGAAACCTATTCCATTAAGCTCTCGCCGCACAGTTTTTATGCTTACATTAATGCCAGTGGTAGTTCGGAACTCTTCAGGTACAGAATTAGCAGAGCGCTGGCGATTTTTAAGCACTAATGCGCCTTTGCAGACATTGACCCCGCTCTGTGACTTTAAGTGGTCTTTCGCTTCGTGGCTGAGTTGCTGTTGTTCCTAAACGTTTCCACTTTCTAATAATATCACTTACAGTTGACCGTGGAATATCCAGCAGGGATGAAATTTCACAAATCATCAAAGGTGGGATCCTATCACAGTACCATGGTTGAAGTCACTGAGCTCTTCAGAATATACTCAGAAATGTTTGCAAATGGAGGCTCTATGGCTAGGTGCTTGATTTTATACACCTCTGGCAACGGGTCTGATTTAAACACCTCAATTCAATAATTAACAGATGTGGCCAAATACTTTTGTCCATGCAATGTATATTCACCAATCGGCCTTTTCATCCCTGAGTTGCAACAGGTTTTATTCCCGTTACTTTACCCCCATTTCATCTGGTCTTTGTTCTATTAATAGGAAAAGGATGTAACATTATACATTTCCAACATTAAACCTCTTAGTGTGGTACATCTCATCTCTCAGCTGTGAATGAAACTGCAGCTTACTGAAGTATCAAGAAGACAAAGAGCAGCTGAAAGAAGATTGCAGAGCACTAAAAGTGGTACAATGGGCACGAGAGAAGAGCCCAGAGCCCTAAGATGGGGCTGATGCTTACTGCTCTAGTTCCCACTGTAGTAGTCTGTTGGATATTTTATGTAACCAATGAATAAATCCATGCAAATGCAAATCCCATGAAGATTTGGTGATTTAATTAAACTAATAAAGTGTCTATAATGCAATAAAAGTTAAGCTACTAAATATAAAATGTGTGCTACTGAAGTATACGCAATGAGTCTTAAAATTAGAGATGGGCGGGTCCGGTTCTCCGAGAACCGAACCCACCCGAACTTTGGGTATCCGAGTACCGAGCTGAGCAGCTCGGTACTCTCCCGCCCGTTCCGAATCCAAATCGAGGCCGAACGTCATCGTGACGTCGTCGGATCTCGGGGCTCGGTTCTTGCGATATTTCAACTTTATAAATACACGCCTCCACAGCAATCCATCGCCATTTGACAGAGGGAGAGAGCAGGGTGTAGTCATAGGCTGATTAGAGCAGGGACAGAGAATACAATATTGTTCTTGCAATTGCTCTAACCAAAATCGCTAGTGCAGAGAGGAGGATAGAGGTTTATTATTTTTTCTTAATATTTGGCACTCCCCAGCGCTAATTGTGCATAAATATTTCTGGCTGTCAAAAGTCATATCTGTCAGCAGTATCTAGCAAATAATTTTTAGCACTCCTCAGTGCTTTTGTGGTGTCCTCCCTAATTCTGCATTAATATTTCTGGCTGTCAAAAGTCATATCTGTCAGCAGTATCTACTAAATAATTTTTAGCACTCCTCAGTGCTTTTGGGGTGTCCTCCCTAATTGTGCATTAATATTTCTGGCTGTCAAAAGTCATATCTGTCAGCAGTATCTACTAAATAATATTTAGCACTCCTCAGTGCTTTTGGGGTGTCCTCCCTAATTGTGCATTAATATTTCTGGCTGTCAAAAGTCATATCTGTCAGCAGTATCTACTAAATCATTTTTAGCATTCAGTGCTTTTGGGGTGTCCTCCCTAATTGTGCATTAATATTTCTGGCTGTCAAAAGTCATATCTGTCAGCAGTATCTACTAAATAATTTTTAGCACTCCTCAGTGCTTTTGGGGTGTCCTCCCTTATTGTGCATTAATATTTCTGGCTGTCAAAAGTCATATCTGTCAGCAGTATCTACCAAATAATTTTTAGCACTCCCCAGTGGTTTGCGCTCAGAATGGATTCAAAGCAGTCCACATATGATCTGAATGAGCAACCAGGTTCTGTCACCAGTCCTGATGTTAGTGTTGCCAGTACGTCATCTGGCCAAGGCGATGTCAAACAACAGAGTGTTTTCAAATTAGTGCAAAAAACAAAAAACAAATTTTTTTTTACTGTATTGAAGCGAAAAAGAAGTGTAACTGAGCAAAAGTCTATAATGGCTGAATTTTTTGGTATTTTATACAAGTGGAGGGGGGCCTTGAGAGACAGAAACCAAACTGGCTTTTTCCATTTCTTTACATATTTAACTATAAGTGTAGGGTGTAATATACATTCAAAGACGATGGCTGCATTGCCAATATGCATAGATGGAGAGGGAGACAATCTGTTTTATGTGTAGAATAAATGAATGCCTACCAACGAAGAATTAAACTGTTTTTTTGGATGATTTATTACCTCAACAATTAGATTACTTGTCTCTAAAACAGTTGGAGCACTAACTTGGGTTAATTTAGGCCCAAAAACATGGATTTTCCAAAAAAATAGCAAAACAAAGCCAAACAAAACCAAAACCAAAACACGCAATGGCGGTTTTGCAAAACCAAAACCAAAACCAAAACACGACGGTAATCCAGATCCAAAACCGAATCCAAAACCAAAACACGGGGGTCAGTGACCATCTCTACTTATAATACAATTAAAATAACATTATGCCCATAGACACAGTGAAGAAATACCATTCCTAAATAAGAGAATAAAACAGTTGAAAAATGCAATATTGGGTAAATTGAGGAGTAAAGAAATTCAGAGCAGGGTACTATGTGTAGAGTTTGTACATTCACCCTGTGTTTGCATGGGCTTGCTCTGAGTACTCCAAATCTGTCCCACAGTTCAAAAACATATTGTTAGGTTAATTGGCTTCTGATTAAATTAACCCTACTGTGTGTTTGTGTCCATGTGATAGAGAATGTAGATTCTAAGCTCCACTGGGGCAGAGACTGATGTGAATGATTGAATATTCTCTGCAAAGTGAGAATATTCAATATGCAGAGTAATATGTAGGTGCTATATAAATGAATGTTAATAAATAATAGGAAATAAATTATGCAGATATTTACATTGTTATCAAATGGACAAATTTGGTCGAATAATTACTATATTTAATATTAAAACATCAATCTGCATATATGTTTGTACATATATATTCTAGATTTAATATAGGCAAGCAATGAGTTTAAAATTAGATTAAACAGCAACAGAGGCATTTAATTGGTGAGCCTCTGATCCTCAGGCATACAGAGAGTGCATATGATGTCCTCTTTTATGTTCCACCCTGGGGGTAAATGTATCAAGCTGAGAGTTTTCCGGCAAGTTTGAAAAGTGTAGATGTTGCCTATAGCAACCAATCAGATTCTAGTTGTCATTTTGTAGAATGATAAATATAAATGATAGCTAGAATCTGGTTGGTTTTTCAAACCCGCCGGAAAACTCTCAGCTTGATACATTTACCCCCTGATCTTTGTCCCTTTAAAGAGTGCTCTGTGCATGGATCTTCACCTCACCACAGACAGATGCTGGAGTGAATGCCAACAGTTCCGATGTGCTGTTTTCTTAAGCAATCTATCTATCTAGAGTCCCTGGTTTCAATGCCCTAAATTCCACACATGAAATAGAAAACTATGTGGCGAACAGAGTTGACTATATTGGTCTAGATTCAGCCATTGCAGGTCAGGATATCCAGAGAATGAATTCACTGGATTAGCACAATATCTTTCTTAATATAAGGAATTAGTTTGCCAAGATCATTAGATAAGCTTAAGCCCTCCTGCCAGTTGTATTCAGGTGTGATAATCCTCTGACGAAATAGTGGCTTGTACAGACGCGGGCTGGGAGAGGCGTGGCCGGGGGGCACACAGGCGGCCGCATCTCATGAAAAGGGATGCGGCCGCGTCATTGATGACACGGCCGCATCCCCTGTCATGTGTGCGGCCGCCTGTGCGCTGACGCGGCCACATCTGATGTCATCAGATGCGGCCGCGGGGGAAAGAATTGTATTTTGCAGCCGGGGGGGGGGGGGGCGGCCGGACGGCCTACCCCCCCGGCCCTATTAGCGGCCTGACCGAGCGGCCCGGGGGGCCGATGCCCCCATGCCCCCCGGGCCAGCCCGCCACTGCTTGTGGATATGGCTTAATGACATGTGTGACCATATTTCTTCAAAAAAAATGATAAAGACTAAAGACCTAGCAAAGCCAAATTCTCCATCCCCTAAGTTTTGCTCATAACAAGTAGACTGAGCTAACATAAAACTATGTGTGGTGTACATTTTATCCTATATTAAGCAGAATTAACTCCTTTTTTGGAGGTTAAAGTGTTTTACTTATTACAAACTTCCCTTTTTCTTAGTAATTCATTTGAATTTCAGGAGTTTCCATCAATCTTAAAAAAGTAAAGATACAATCCTACTCTTCTCTATACTCTGCTATTTTGCTGCTGTAACCAGCAGCTATTTTAATTCTGTAGAGTTAGTTTATGCTCTCACCACAAGAGGGAGCTTGTATACCATTTGATTAACTTCTCCAGTCTCTAAGCCAAACTTTAAATTTATGTGTACAAGACAACCTCTCCATGCCTCTTGAGACTTTAGGAAATAGTGCATCACAATTTTGTGAGCCTGACTTTATTAGTGTATGGAGCCTTCTTTTTGCCTTCTTTGCACTGTTCTTGGAATGCCATCTAAAACTTGGTCTGGGAGCCCTGAAAAAAAACAACTTTCCATGATGTGACTTTTTCTAGGCTCTCAGCTGTTCTCATAAGTTGCCAACTGGTTCTCCATAGCATCTAGGCCTGTACACCACTACTACTCCATCGGGCGAGAATGGCTTGATTCTTAGCTCCCATATAAAGCAAATTACTTTTAATAGAGGACAGGCGACTTCACCATCATATTCTGTGATGCTAACCAGTTGTGGAACAATGTTCTGCTTATGTCACAATCACAATTTCTACTGTTTCAAGGGTGAGAGACAAAAAAGGGTCAACTAAGTTTGCGCAAAAAAACAATCAGACTTGCTCCAATTTCTTACAAAATAAATCATCTACCTACCTCCAACAAGTTCCTGCTCTCTAACATATCTGCAGCTCTTCCCAATGATCCTAACCCTGAGAATAGGTCTACCTCAATTGCAAATGAAGATCTAGGAGAAGTCCTCGGATGCCTTGACACCATATCGATAAAGCAGGATTTTCAGGAAATATAGCATCTAACAAGGATTGAGTTTCTAGTTTGCCAATCTCAAGTCTGATTGTGCACAAGTAACTACCATGATATCAGATTTGGAGAATAATAAGGAGGACCAGGCAAACCTTGTTACACACATGCTAGAACCAGTAGAAGCCCTGGCGAAGAAATTGCAATTTTGATCCTCTCCCCAAAATCATCAATAAAACTATGGACGTTGACCTAAATAACCAAATATTTGATAGAGATCACAGGACACTATGACCAAAGATGCCTTTAATCTGAAAAACAGAGAGACCATAAATGCCATCTTTACTACTATATTATTAAAAAGAAGATTCTACAGAAAGCCAGGATGCATGTCCTGACAGACTCTCCACCAATGGAGGCTTCTTAGACCATTAACCAACAATCTCGGAAAGCAAAAAATGAAATGATGTTGTAGCTTTCCCTTAAGCATCCATGTTAACCATGACCGCAAATCCCCAGTGCTTCAACATCATGAAGATGTGGACCCCTTCTGCAAGACTCTCGTCATTCAAAAACCTCTCGTCCAGTTTTTACCAGTAACCCCCAAAAGATTCAGTGAGGTCCAGTGGTGAGGGCAGAAAGGAAGGCCTGCAGGAGGTGTACACGGAGGCCCAGGTAGCGGCAAGCAGGAGACTGGATCAGGTGGGTAGATAGTCTGCAGCAGGTAGACAGCAGAGTCCAGGTAGCAACAGTAGGAAACAGGATCAGAGAGTGCAATGTTCTGCGACAGGTATACACCAGGGTCCAGATAGCTGCAGCAGGAGATTGGTTCAGAAGGTGCGATGTTCTGCGACAGGTATACATCAGGGTCCAGGTAGCGGCAGCAGAAGACTGGATCAGAAGGTGCGATGTTCTGCGACAGGTATACACCAGGGTCCAAATAGCTGCAGCAGGAGACTGGATCAGAAGGTGCGATGTTCTGTGACAGGTATACACCAGATTCAGGTAGCTGCAGCAAGAGACTGGATCAGAAGGTGCAATGAACTACAGCAGGAATTCACCAGGGTCCAGGTAACTACTACAATAGCAGAGCAGGATATACTGGTGATATGGCTGAATAACTCTGAAAGTCACAAATGGGAACACAGTTTGTAGAGGCAGTACAGATAAGCTGGATAGCAGACCTAACTCAAAGGCTGGAGAAGCGGAGAGGCCTGGCTTAGGACGTCCGAGGTACAGGATAAACCACATTAAGCAGGGCTCAAGTTCTTGCCAAGAGGTATAAGGCAGAAGGGTCAAAACCATGAGATCCACGAAGGTACCAGGGAATGAGTAGTATGAGTGGAGAGTAGTCAAGAAAGGAGCCAGAGTCTGGGTCAGGAGATAAGCAGCAAAGCCAAGGAATAAACTGGGGTCAATACCAGGAAACCAGACACAGGATACTTAGAAGAGTAAGCAACAACTGGTAAGACAACAATGAACTGCCACAGATTACTGGGAGAGGCAGACTTATAAAGGCAGTGAACAGGTGTGGGTGCTAATTGGAGAATGATGTAACTCCTGCTAGTGAGGTGGTGTGTGTAATGGTGAGACAGCAGCACCTCTGGTGGTAGAGGGGTAATGCAGGCAAGATACACACAAAGGCAAAGTTTAAGCATAGTTTTTAACAGACAAGAGCCGCAGGAGGTAAGCAGTAGAAGATGCTGCTGTGCTTCCGGAGGCAGATTGTGACAAATGGGCTTTCCCAGTTCGTAAACTTCTGTAATGACCCCCACCAGTACTGTCTGCTGTCCCTGCTGATGTCTGTGCTTTACATGGAGGTATTGGCTAGGACTATTCAATTGAAACCTAACATCAGGGACCTAAGGATTGGCACAAAGGAGTTCAAGCTGGCGCTTTTTGATGATGACTTGCTGTAATGACTAGCCCAGTTACAACACTGCCAATATTGATGGAAGAAACTTGGGCAATTGTGTAACATTAAAATGTTACACAATGCTGTAAATAGGTAGCCTTGAACATGAACATCACAGTAGTGTCTGTTATTTGGGTGTCACACTAGCCAGTGACAAGCTGCTCGCAACGGCCTTCCTCTTCCTGCTCAGGACATCTCTTTCAGCTTGATCACCCCAGCTGTGCCTGGGCAACCAGGACGCTCTCTTACTGCCACCATGCACTGCGAGCTGTCAAACAGCTAGGTGTGTGCACGCAGACTACTTTGATTAGTTAGCAGCCTCTTGGGGGCCGATTTATGCAGGTTCTAGATAAAGAACTGGCATGAATTGGTGCACTATAGTCCTATTTAATGACCCAATTACATGAAATTATGTATACCCCTATTTGTGAATAAAACTTAACCATTATTAAATTGTATTAAAATGTTCTAATGTTATTAAAAAACAGTGAAATATAAAAAAGTGATAGTGAATAATTTAGTGAATTAAAATAGCTGTGTGTTTCCCTATTATACTTCTATACAATTGATACTTCACTTAGAGCTGGACAGTCTATAAATAAATGTATATAGATACCACAATAATATCTTGTTTATCTTGTTATTATAAACACTGTTTGTTTCTAATCATTCAACAGTCCAACTAATATAAAGTAATTAATAAACCCTGTCAAAATTCCTGAATTGGGAGGATATAAATTGTCACTACCTCCCTGAAATCATTAGAAGGGATTGTAACCATTCATGCTTATATGGTTCCCTAAATGCATAAAGTGAAGGGGTGTGAATTGCTAACTGCCTATATGTTTTTACATCTTGGTGTTTCTAAATCTTGGGGCAGTCTCTATAATAGAATGACGAAGTAGCGGGTTCACCACATAAGTCCAAAGTGCTCAAAGGCTTGCATGCAGCTGCTTGACCATAGAAACCAATTACATTAAGCTCGCATTGCACAATTTTTGTGCTTACATTAATGCCAGTGGAAGTTCAGAACTCTTCAGCTATGGAATCAGCAGAGCGTTGGCGACTTTTACGCACCATGTGCCTCAGCAGTCGTTGACCTTCCTCTGTGATTTTAAGTGGTCTTTCGCTTTGTGGCTGAGTTGCTATTGTTCCTAAACGCTTTCACTTTCTAATAATATCACTTACAGTTGACTGTGGAAAATCAAGCAGGGCTGAAATTTTATTTGCAAAGGTGGCATCCTATCACAGTACCAAGCTTGAAGTCGCTGAGCTCTTCCATTTATGGAACTGTAAAACAAAGTATTTATTCTTTTTTTTGTAGTACTTAAAGTTAACCCGGTAACAGGTTTTTCTTAACCTGTTATTGGCTTATCACATAGTGCCTTGTGGTGTACGTATGTAAAAAAGCAGGGTTCCTCCTTCCATCCCTGTTCTGACTGTAGAGAACATCATTTAGCTCACTCTCAGCTGATAACTCAACTCTACTCTTGAGTAGAGTTTTCAACATTGGATATGCTCTCTTCTGGGCCAGTTTCTTCTACACTCCACAGTTCTCCTGATGGGTAGTTATGAGGAATCCATGCAAGGACAGAGCATTAAGTAAATATCATAATGTCAGCCTAGTGTCACATCCCCAATCAGACAGGAACAGAGTATACCGCCCCTCCTTCCCTGCTGCCTGCCAAGTTAAGAAGAGGAAGGAAGGGGGAGATGGCGGAGTGCAGAGACTGAGAGGTTGCCTAAGGAGGGGGTGCACCTAAGGCGCACACAAACCTTCTGCTAGTCCTGAAAGCACTTTATAATTAATGCTCTATCCTGACTTAAAAGATATGGTCATGGAGAAACCCCAATGCACTATGTAGCAAACAAATAACCGCCCAGTTTTTTTTTTTTTTTTTAAATTAGAAACCGTACAATTGGTGCAGTATTATAGGCTACTTCTGGCAAAACTAAAAGTGCCATAAAACACTATTTTACAAAAATGTTTATGTGAAATAAGGGACTTACATGACTCCAATTCTTTTTTGTTTAAACAGCAAATTTGTTAATTTCCCCACTTTCACAGCATTATTTGGATACAAGTTGAATATCATACTTGATTAAATTACAGCAGGGTGATCCAAAGAAGACTGGCATGAAACCAAGCCATATGGACGCATTCTAAATAGCAGCAGCACTGCCTGTGCAGAGAATCAGTGTTTTACATTTGTAACCTGATCTTCCCTGAACTGCATCAAATGCACTTAAACTAGACTCTGTAAAATTAATTTTTATTAAAAATATTCAGTCATAGTTTTTATAGAGGATTGTTCAAAAATGTATAAAACACCACTAAAAGAAATAGCAAGTAAATTGCGTACAATAAGTTATTCTACAGCCTGATACCTATAAGAAAATTGATCTGAGGGGACGTATCACGTTTTATAGGTGTATCTAAGTACTGCTTAGTGGACTCCAGCCTTTATCTAGGAGGATTGATAGTGCCACCATCGGGCCTGATTCAAAAGTAAGTGGTGGGATCAGAGAATTTAAATGCCTTTTCAGGAATAGTATGTGTCTAAATCTTGAGTAAAGACGAATACTGGGTCAAGCTCATAGACATAACCTTGACCTTGCCAAGTGCTGGCCTGGAGTAAGCTGACCCAAACACTATCAGTTATAATGGTGGATTTCCTTGTAGGACAATGTGGAGTTGCAAAGACTTTGACTGCATGCTAGGACCATTAGCGTATTCTATTGTTCCAACAGGCTTAGCAAGCAAGTAAAATTATGACAGGAAAGCCAAGCATATTGAGAGAGCCCCGGTACCTGCATCCTAATTTCCTCATATCTAGCAAAAGGGACAATGGACTTTCGACTTATGTGGAGAATGACCCAATGTGGTGATACCAGGGAGTCGCTGAGGAGGATCTAATGACATGGACTATCAGCTCCTGTGTGAAACATATGAGACACTGCCAATTATTTATTTGCAACCACTAAGTGTGTGCTGGAAAAGATCAATAAAGAATTGAACTTTAATGAGAGATAGCAGAACAGAAATGAGATAGTTTTACAGTTCACATAGGGCCAGACTAAGGGCCACATGGGCCTGGGTCTAAAAATGATAAAGGGACTATTGTGGTCAGTGATGTGCAGGTGTGGCCAGCTGGGTGTGGGAGTGGTCAGCACCATGAAAGACATAACTTGCAGTTCCCTCCAACCACTTACATCTCCCTTCCATCTTCCCTTATATAAAGAGTGCACCACTGACTGGCTCACACAGTATGTATGTAAAATGAAGAGTGGAAATACGTCCCAGCTGTCCCTCATGCCGGGACAAGCTCCTGGCTGACCAGGATCGTCCCCTAAAACCAGGACTGTCCTGATGGAATCGGGACAGTTGAGAGGTAAGGGTATGTTATTTTATTGACCATTGAAGGCAAAAATACAAACAATAGTTGATTATTTTTAATTATAAAGTACTTTAACAAAAACATACATGAAAAATGCGAATTTTCAGGTTTTTAACATTGAACAAAGTACAGGGTGCTGAATACTTAGGAAAAATAAATAAAAAAATAAAATTTGAATCTATGTATAAATGTATATAAATACACTGTCTATTGTGTATATATATATATATATATATATATATATATATATATATATATATATATCATAATCTATAAACATTCACTGTCCACTTTATTAGATATGCCTGAACACCTACCTGCTAGTTAATGCAAATATCTAATCAGCCAATCATGTGGCAGAGACTCAATGCATAAAAGCATGCAAACATCAGATGCTGGCTGGGCTGGGAGGTGAGGAAGGAGAGGCAGGAGGCGAACACAAATAGGGGAAGAGAGGGAGTAATGGATCATATGATCCGCAGTCGCATAGTAAGATGGATGGTCCCGAAGTTTGGGCCAGCCACCAGGTACCATACTGTCCCCACTGGCACCCATTGGACCAGTACTACAGGAGTACCTGGTCAGGGAGGCCCCCTGAGAGATGGGCACATGCCCCTACATGCCTTAATCTGGCTCTGAAGCTCCTCAATTCCTGACCCCCATTTCCCACCCCACCAATCCTTACGTATATACTTACCTCAGTATGGTGAGAAAGGAATTTTAAATGATGACATCCAGGAACTAAAGCTTTGTCAAACACCCAATTTATGCTCCAACCACATCCTCAATGTTCTTCAGTGTTCACAAAATGTTATTGTGTCTACATAAAAAACTTAAAATAGTCTAAACCTGACATAGATATTATACACAATATAATTAGATTTACTCACAATAATGCAGAAGTAACAAGCTCATGATAGAACTATTTCTGAATCTTGATGCAGTGACTGACCAGCCCTTGAGCCGTGATCCTCCGGGAATTGGTGTGTCCTTAGTCACTGTCTAATCTATACATTTTGTAAGTCCCTGCTTACTTCATCAGAAAAGTGGTGGCTGTAAGTTCTTTGCTGGATATATAAAGCCATCATTTGGTCTTGATTGGTTTCAGTCTTCCCGTGATTAACTCAGGATCAACTCAAAACACTAAAAACATTCAAATGTTTAATTGGCAACACATATATATTACCAAGATGTTATTTTAATTAAACAATGTGATCCATTTTCAAATGTACATTTTAATCCTCCAGATAAACAATAAATAACTCTTATAGTATGTATGCGTACGTACAGTATGTAAATCTGGAGGATTTATTTAGGAATTGCTGTTTGTGTGGTCATGTCTTTCACCCAGTTATGATAGAGAAGGATCTAGGACCATCATTTCAATTACATGTTAAAAAGTAAACTGTCAAAGTATTGCAACTTACAGCTCTGAATTGGTTCTCTCATTTAATAAATGATAAAACTTTCTAACTAAAAAGTCCATAACTTTGTATTTTCATTAATTTCAAGGTCAAGTTTGGGAGCAATATTGTGGTACTTCAAACCCAAAAACTTCCTTTCACATGTCTACATGAAGACAATCATTAAATGTTCATGGGGGTGTATCCCTTCCATATATTGGCTGTGTATGCTCCAATTTTTTGTGGACTAATTAAAGTGAATATTAGAGCACAAACTGATATTTTGCAACTCAGGGTCTTAGTTGGCTGAATTGACTGCTTGAAATCTACTGTAATTTAGAGAAGCTGAGAGCTCTATAAATGACTAAGACAGTTCATTGTCATAGAACAATACTGAGGGCATCAGTTGAATGACAGTGCAGTCATGGCAGTTCCTGCATGTTTTCCGTCTGGAAAGTGTGAATCTTACAATAATTGTTGAAATCAGCTTCTCACTTTGTTATCAATTTACCTGCTTTTAGTTTAATAAAAGATGGCACTGGAAGCTGGACAGCTCCAAGGATGTTTCAAACAAAGGATATTTTTTATTCTCTGAGCTCTCACAAATTAATAATGGGCAGAATTGTTGGTTACTACCACCACACCTTATACCATATCTCATATAGACTCTGCACATTAATTGGGGCATAGTCTAGTCGCTGTCATTTGCCCGTTGGCCCTGACTTTTTTTCATTGCCCTATTGTTTGCATTCTGTCTTCAAGTGCATGACTTTAGCCTCTATGATTACTTGACTATGAGGAAACCACAGTGAAATTAAACATTGACCCCTGGCTTGGAAAGCTGGGGACAGCAATCCTGTGACTAATGCACCTTCCCTATTTCCAATATTTAAGAAATGGCACCAAGTTATAAATATTTATAATATGTATAGTAGGGATGAGCGCACTCGGATTTATGAAATCCGAGCCCACCCGAACGTTGCGGATCTGAGTCGGATCCGAGACAGATCCGGGTATTGGCGCCAAATTCAAATGTGAAACTGAGGCTCTGACTCATAATCCCGTTGTCGGATCTCGCGATACTCGGATCCTATAAATTCCCCGCTAGTCGCCGCCATCTTCACTCGGGCATTGATCAGGGTAGAGGGAGGGTGTCTTAGGTGGTCCTCTGTCCTGGTAGATCTCGTGCTGTGCTGTTTAGTTCTGTGCTGTGCTGTTTAGTTCTGTGCTGTGCTGTGCTGTGCTGTGCTGTGCTGTGCTGTGCTGTGCTGTGTTCTGCAGTATCAGTCCAGTGGTGCTGTGTGCTGTGCTCTGTCCTTCTGAGGTCAGTGGTGCTGCTGGGTCCTGTGCTGTGTCCTGTTCAGTCCAGTGGTGCTGTGTCCTGTGCTCTGTGCTTCTAAGGGCATAGTTATTTCCCCAATATTCCCCTGTGTTTAAAAAAATAAAAAAAAGTTTTTTTAAAAAATACCAAAAACTACTTTAATTTTTTTTAATTACCACAAAATTTGCACAACCAATCCTGCAGTATAAGCCCATTGGTACTGCAATATTACCAAGTTCACACATTCAGCAGTAAAAGTCCAGTGGTACTGCAATATTACAAAGTTTACACATTCTGCAGTATCAGTCCAGGGGTGCTGTGTCCTGTGCTCTGTCCTGCTGAGTTCCGTAGTGCTGCTGGGTCCTGTGCCGTGTCCTGTTCAGTCCAGTGGTGCTGTGTCCTGCGCTCTGTGCTTCTAAGGGCATAGTTATTTCCCCATTATTCCCAAGTTTTTAAAAAATAAAAAAAAAGTAAAAAAAAATAAAAAATTTAAAAAAAAAAAAATATATAATAATTATAACCAAATTTGCAAAACCAATCCAGCAGTATAAGTCCATTGGTACTGCAATATTACCAAGTTCACACATTCTGCAGTATCTTGTGCTACATATAATGGAGACCAAAAATTTGGAGGATAAAGTAGGGAAAGATCAAGACCCACTTCCTCCTAATGCTGAAGCTGCTGCCACTAGTCATGACATAGACGATGAAATGCCATCAACGTCGTCTTCCAAGCCCGATGCCCAATCTCGTAGTACCGGGCATGTAAAATCCAAAAAGCCCAAGTTAAGAAAAAGTAGCAAAAAGAGAAACTTAAAATCATCTGAGGAGAAACGTAAAGTTGCCAATATGCCATTTACGACACGGAGTGGCAAGGAACGGCTTAGGCCCTGGCCCGTGTTCATGACTAGTGGTTCAGCTTCACCCACGGATCTTAGCCCTCCTCCTCCTCCCCCCCCCTACAAAAAATTGAAGAGAGTTATGCTGTCAGCAACAAAACAGCAAACAACTCTGCCTTCTAAAGAGAAATTATCACAAATCCACAAGGCGAGTCCAAGGATGTTGGTGGTTGTCAAGCCTGACCTTCCCATCACTGTACGGGAAGAGGTGGCTCGGGAGGAGGCTATTGATGATGTAGCTGGCGCTGTGGAGGAACTTGATGATGAGGATGGTGATGTGGTTATTGTAAATGAGGCACCAGGGGGGGAAACAGCTGATGTCCATGGGATGAAAAAGCCCATCGTCATGCCTGGTCAGAAGACCAAAAAATGCACCTCTTCGGTCTGGAGTTATTTTTATCCAAATCCAGACAACCAATGTATGGCCATATGTAGCTTATGTAAAGCTCAAATAAGCAGGGGTAAGGATCTTGCCCACCTAGGAACATCCTCCCTTATACGTCACCTGAATAACCTTCATAGTTCAGTGGTTAGTTCAGGAACTGGGGCTAGGACCCTCATCGGTACAGGGACACCTAAATCCCGTGGTCCAGTTGGATACACACCAGCAACACCCTCCTCGTCAACTTCCTCCACAATCTCCATCAGATTCAGTCCTGCAGCCCAAGTCAGCAGCCAGACTGAGTCCTCCTCAATACGGGATTCATCCGAGGAATCCTGCAGCGGTACGCCTACTACTGCCACTGCTGCTGTTGCTGCTGTTAGTCGGTCATCTTCCCAGAGGGGAAGTCGTAAGACCGCTAAGTCTTTCACAAAACAATTGACCGTCCAACAGTCGTTTGCCATGACCACAAAATACGATAGTAGTCACCCTATTGCAAAGCGTATAACTGCGGCTGTAACTGCAATGTTGGTGTTAGACGTGCGCCCGGTGTCCGCCATCAGTGGAGTGGGATTTAGAGGGTTGATGGAGGTATTGTGTCCCCGGTACCAAATCCCCTCGAGATTCCACTTCACTAGGCAGGCGATACCAAAAATGTACAGAGAAGTATGATCAAGTGTCCTCAGTGCTCTTAAAAATGCGGTTGTACCCACTGTCCACTTAACCACGGACATGTGGACAAGTGGTTCTGGGCAAACGAAGGACTATATGACTGTGACAGCCCACTGGGTAGATGCATCCCCTTCCGCAGCAACAGCAACAGCTGCATCAGTAGCAGCATCTACAAAATGGCTGCTCATGCAAAGGCAGGCAACATTGTGTATTACAGGCTTTAATAAGAGGCACAACGCTGACAACATATTAGAGAAAATGAGGGAAATTATCTCCCAGTGGCTTACCCCACTTAGACTCTCATGGGGATTTGTGGTGTCAGACAATGCCAGTAACATTGTGCGGGCATTAAATATGGGCAATTTCCAGCACGTCCCATGTTTTGCCCACACCATTAATTTGGTGGTGCAGCATTACCTCAAGAGTGACAGGGGTGTGCAGGAGATGCTTGCGGTGGCGCGCAAAATTGCTGGACACTTTCGGCATTCAGCCAGTGCCTACCGCAGACTAGAGGCACATCAAAAAAGCATGAACCTGCCCTGCCATCACCTCAAACAAGAGGTTGTGACGCGCTGGAACTCCACCCTCTATATGCTGCAGAGGATGGAGGAGCAGCAAAAGGCCATTCAGGCCTACACAGCCACCTACGACATAGGCAAAGGAGTGGGGATGCGCCTCAGTCAAGCGCAGTGGAGACTGATTTCCGTGTTGTGCAAGGTTCTGCAGCCATTTGAACTTGCCACACGAGAAGTCAGTTCCGACACTGCCAGCTTGAGTCAGGTCATTCCCCTGATCAGGCTGTTGCAGAAGTAGCTGGAGAAAGTGAGGGAGGAGCTGGTAAGCCATTGCGATTACACCAAGCATGTAGCTCTTGTGGATGTAGCCCTTCGTACGCTTTGCCAGGATCCGAGGGTGGTCACTCTTTTAAAGTCAGAGGAATACATTCTGGCCACCGTGCTCGATCCTCGGTTTAAAGCGTATGTTGTGTCTCTGTTTCCGGCGGACACAAGTCTACAGCGGTGCAAAGACCTGCTGGTCAGGAGATTGTCCTCTGAAGAGGACCGTGACATGCCAACAGCTCCACCCTCATTTTCTTCCACATCTATGGCTGCGAGGAAAAAGCTCAGTTTTCCCAAAAGAGGCACTGGCGGGGATGCTGATAACATCTGGTCCGGACTGAAGGACCTGCCAACCATTGCAGACATGTCTACTCTCGCTGCATTGGATGCTGTCACAATAGAAAAAATTGTGGATGATTACTTTGCTGACACCATCCAAGTAGACATGTCAGACAGTCCATATTGTTACTGGCAGGAAAAAAAGGCAGTTTGGAAGCCCCTGTACAAACTGGCTCTATTTTACCTGAGTTGTCCCCCCTCCAGTGTGTACTCGGAAAGAGTTTTTAGTGCAGCGGGGAACCTGGTCAGTGAGCGGCGAAGGAGGTTGCTTCCTCACAACGTTGAAAAAATTATGTTTATAAAAATGAATAATCAATTCCTCAATGAAGTACAGCACTGCCCTCCAGATACTACAGAGGGACCTGTGGTTGTGGAGTCCAGCGGGGACGAATTGATAATGTGTGATGAGGAGGAAGTACACACTGTAGGAGGAGAGGAATCAGAGGTTGAGGATGAGGACGACATCTTGCCTCAGTAGAGCCTGTTTAGTCTGTACAGGGAGAGATGAATAGCTTTTTTGGTGTGGGGGCCCAAACAAACCAATCATTTCAGCCAAAGTTGTTTGGTAGGCCCTGTCGCTGAAATGATTGGTTTGTTAAAGTGTGCATGTCCTATTTCAACAACATAAGGGTGGGTGTGAGGGCCCAAGGACAATTCCATCTTGGAACTTTTTTTTTGGCATTATATGACCAATCAACAGTCATTTGCCATGTTCAAAAAGTAAAACCAAATTTTAAAAAATTCAAGAAATTAAACCAAAAGTAAAATGCCGTGTCATAATTTAAAACAAGAGTTTTTGACGTGCTCTAAAACTACTGTATTGTTGTTTATATTTTATAAACACTACACTTGAAAGCTTGAGTCTTTCAATAAAAAAGTAACTGTCCATTGCACGAATATTTGCAACAGGGACAATTTTAGGGTTAAGAAAGCCAACTAATAACACTTCGACGCTGTCTGTCTTTATAAACACTACACTTGGAAGTTGGAGGAGGTATTGTGGCCCCGGCACCAAATTTACTACCGGGGCCACTCCACTGTGCAGTCCATATTTAGGTATATCAGATATTAAACAACGGTGACAGTTGATGCCCAATTTTTTAATTATATTGTGGCCTCGGTACCAAATTGTGTACCGGGGCCACCACACTACGCAGTCCAGATACTTGTTTGGTGGAATTCAGACCAGTTGAGGGTTTTATTATTATATTGTGGGGACCACTCTATCTATACCACACTACAACTCTATACCACTCTATTTCATACTTTAATTCTATTTAATACTTTAATTCTATTTCATACTTTAATTCTATTTAATACTTTAATTCTATTACTAATTACCATAAAGAGGAACTGCCGCTTCTATTTAATACTTTAATTCTATTAGTAGTTACCATAAAAAGGAACAAAATAAACCAATTTTACCAAAAGTATAATATGACTTAGACTTACAAACACTACACTTGAAAGATGGTGCCTTTAAATGAAAAAGTCAGTCTTCATTGCACGACTATGTGCAACAGGGACAGTTTTTTGGTTTACAAAGTCAACCAATAACACTTGGACCCTGTCTGTCTTTAACATACTTGATGGGATCTCAATGACGAATTGTCTGTACCATGTTTGGAGGAGGTATTGTGGCCCCGGTATCAAATTGGGTACCGGGGCCACCCCACTACGCAGTCCAGATACTTGTTTGGTGGAATTCTGACACGTGGAGGGTGTATTTATTTTATTGTGGCCCCGGTATCAAATTGGGTACCGGGGCCACCCCACTACGCAGTCCAGATACTTGTTTGGTGGAATTCTGACACGTGGAGGGTGTATTTATTTTATTGTGGCCCCGGTATCAAATTGGGTACCGGGGCCACCCCACTACACAGTCCAGATACTTGTTTGGTGGAATTCTGACACGTGGAGGGTTTTTTAATTATATTGTGGCCTCGGTACCAAATTGTGTACCGGGGCCACCCCACTACGCAGTCCAGATACTTGTTTGGTGGAATTCTGACACGTGGAGGGTTTTTTAATTATATTGTGGCCTCGGTACCAAATTGTGTACCGGGGCCACCACACTACGCAGTCAAGATAGATAGATGCGTATCATAGATAAAGTACATTCAGTGGTGTGGGGCAAATTGAAAAATATTCAAAATGCACTGACATTATCAAAAACAAGAGGTTGTCACACGCTAAAACTCCAACATGTATATGATGGAGAGGATGGAGGAGCAGCCGTATGTGTAGTGTAATGCAGACCTGTTGAAGGTTTTTTATATATTTTATTGTGGTGCCCAGTGCCCACTCCTCTAGGCAGTCCAGGTACATTTATTGGTGCGATTCATAAAAGTTCAGGGTTTTTAATATATTGTGGTGACCCACTCCTCTACGCAGTCCAGGTACATTTATTGGTGCGAATCAAACAAGTTGATGGTTTTCTTATTATATATATTGTGGTGACCCACTCCTCTACGCAGTCCAGGTACATTTATTGGTGCGATTCATAAAAGTTCAGGGTTTTTAATATATTGTGGTGACCCACTCCTCTACGCAGTCCAGGTACATTTATTGGTGCGAATCAAACAAGTTGATGGTTTTCTTATTATATATATTGTGGTGACCCACTCCTCTACGCAGTCCAGGTACATTTATTGGTGCGATTCATAAAAGTTCAGGGTTTTTAATATATATTGTGGTGACCCACTCCTCTACGCAGTCCAGGTACATTTATTGGTGCGAATCATAAAAGTTCAGGGTTTTTAATATATATTGTGGTGACCCACTCCTCTACGCAGTCCAGAAAGATACCTTGTTGCAACGTTTTGGACTAATAACTATATTGTGAGGTGTTCAGAATACACTGTAAATTAGTGGAAATGCTTGTTATTGAATGATATTGAGGTTAATAATAGCGTAGGAGTGAAAATAAGCCCAAAAACTTGATTTTTAAACTTTTTATGTTTTTTTCAAAAAAAATCCGAATCCAAAACCTTAAATTCGAACCGAGACCTTTCGTCAAGTGTTTTGCGAGACAAATCCGAACCCCAAAAATAACGAAAATCCGGATCCAAAACACAAAACACGAGACCTCAAAAGTCGCCGGTGCACATCCCTAATGTATAGTACCTCCAATAAAAGAAAAAAATATTAATGAAATACTAAAATAATATGTTAATTGAGTAACTGTGGTGACCTTACATATTAATACAAGGCCTCTGTCCAATCACAGAAATGCACCAATTTGGTGGGACAGTCATTGGGTGCATGAATATTCATAAGCCACCTTGTACTAATATCATGTAACAGAACCTGTAATAGTAACTTCTCAGCCATTGAAAAACTAGCTGAACATATAAAACAATGATGATGAAAATAGTATGTAGTGATTATATTTTAAAATATACTTATGCCTGCATTCAAGTGAAAGTTTACATTTAATAGATTGTGTTTTTGTGTGGTACTGTACACTGTTAAAGTCTCATTTATTAAGGTCAGGAACTCATTGACATTGTATTAGCTTTTTTTAACACTAATGAAAATTTACGTATGTCAGATGCAAACCCGTTTGAAGTACTTTATTACTAGCATTTTCACCTGCATTTGGAGCTGACTTGGAGTTGCATCGTAGGCTTATGCAATGTGCAGTGAAAACACTAGCAAACACATATCATTAACACCAGAGCATATTAGTCCTAAAACTATTTCCAGGTAGTGGTTTGGTTGGTGACTTTGTGATGGCATATTGTCAAGGGCAGTGTATGTATTGCTTTGATTAGTGGGAAAGCCTTGCAGTTACTAACTAAATGTAAGCACAATTTACACAGAACTTAGAGAGGTTCAGAATTTTACCATTATGAAATAATGTGATGACCCAAAATTTGAAAGTTAAAGTTTTTCTTTTCGGTGTTCCACATTTTGTTTCCACTAGGAGGCGACATTGCCTTTTGAAATCACTAAGCTCTTGTTACAGTATATCCCAAGATTCCTGGATAGACCATCTGTCTAGTTCTTGTTTAGAAAAATTATTTAAAAACAAAAGATTGTGAAGTGAAGTCAAATCAGTACCAAAGGATATCTATGGACACTAATGTGGCCTGCAGACAGCAGTTAGAAATGGCTGTGCATTAGATAAGCTCTGTGCCCTACCTCCCACATTATCATCTTCTCACAAATATAATGTAGTTACACATTTGGGAAGGCAGTGTGAAATTACAAGGTGATACTGATGAGTGTCATCACACCAAGGACTGGATTGTTTTGAAGATCTGCTGGAATAACATCTCAGTTCAGCTGCTGGACTTAGAGAGTTCAACTGTCATTTCTTTGGCCAACTCTGTTCTACCTGTGGTGATCTCTGTGACCTACTAGGCAGCTGCCGCCGACACAGCTTCTGCGAGTCTGTGGAACAAATGTCCTGGCTCTGTGTTCAGCAGTGGGCATGATGCCAAATGAAAACACCAGGCAGACAGCTACTTTGAACTGGCAGATGACCACAGGAGTGTCCATGGATCAGAAGAGCCTCTTCCAGTACTAGAAGAGACTGGAGGTTCATTTGAGAAAAATGGTGAATGGACAGTCATTGTCGCCAGCTTCTTGATATTTCTACAATGACTCGTTCGCCTTTCATGTCTCCACTTTCCACTGTCTTTCCTCCTCATTGCACAGAAATACAATTCTCCAATGGCTGCTTTAATATGTTGCTAAAATGCTTCTGCCTTACAGTAGCCACATACACATTCACCAACTCCAGCAACTCAATTGTTCCCCACACTGCTTAGATTATAAGATCACGGGTGCTGCATCATCTTTACCTTCTGTTTCATGTTATTTACATGTATCATGATCCCCAGAATGTACAGCATTACATATTAGGTTGTTTACTTGATTGCGCTACAGTTTCCAAAATTTATTGGCTGCTTCAACCAGAATTGATCTAGTGGTCACTTTGCAGTAAAAAGCAAATTTTCTTACCCCCTGAACCATTTCTAGAGTTCGAGGGTGACTAAAGTAGGAACATAGAGCAGATAAATCAATAATGAAAACATGTTGGTATTAAATATTTATACATTTGCATATCACACTGTACAGGCAGACAAATATGCTGAAATGTGTCATTAACTATAATATATAATATATATATATATATATATTGGTGCATATATATGCAGGTTATTTACTATACATAAGTTATGCAATTTTTAAATGTAAGATACAATGCAGTTGTTTAATGGTTATCATATGAATCACACCACTTACTCAATCACAGTGTTACCCATGTTTAGTCATTAGTTAGTAGAATACAAATACAAATTTGTGCAAAGACAGCAAGATAATATTCAATACTTACATGCAAAAATATTTTTTTTATTTACGCCATAAACTATAAAAAAACAATAGAAAACAATTGGGGATTCCCAAAAGGATGTGACCATAAGACTTATGCTGACATGGCAATTATGATAATGCTGGCAGTAGATACTGGGAGATATCTCTCTCTTTTAGTGTGGGATCTTTGATGGTTTTTTATCCTTTTCTTGTTGAACATCTGCAGCACAAATAGTTTCTTATCTGTGTTAAGGCGCCACTAGGCCCAGAGGTGAGGGGCTTCACTGCGCATGCGCCAGTCCCCGCACATACTCAGAAGAGAAGAGTAATGCGTCCTGTCAATGCCCTGTTCCACACCTGGGGGTAAATGTATCAAGGTCCGATTTTGCCAGCGCGTTAAAATCGCGGCAAATCGCGGGTGTTAACCCGCGATTTTAGTCCCAAATTCATCAAATGTATCAAGCTGTGATTTTTACCCTGATCTTTAAAATCGCTGGTCATCTCTGGCGATTTGCAGCGATTTCAAACACTCCCCTGTTTGGCAAACTCTCCTGTGTTGTAGCAGCGAGTTGTATACACATCACTGTTACACTGCCCTGTCATACAGCTGCCGGAGCTCCGTAAAACTGTAAAGAATAGATAAAAGTAAAAATAAAAAAAAAAGCGTGAGGTCCCCCTTCTATTAATGCTAACCCTAGTGCTGCCTGACTACTGCTGGTTCCGTGAAAATTGGGGAAAATTTTTGTGTGGGGTCCCCCCGATTTTCATGGAACCAGCACAAGGCAAACCAGCCGGGGTTGGAGGCACTATAGCAGGGGGGACACGCGGCAGGGGTCCCTCTGCCATAATGACTAACCAACCTGAGACTGTTCAGTGCTGGGCTGTATTCTCTAAGGAGTGGGGTCCACCGAATAAAACGAGCGCCTCCCCCACCTAGGGACACCAGTGCTGATAGCACTAGGGCTCTTCCTACACCCCTGGCGGTGGGTGTAGGGTAATAACGGCGCATAAATGGTTAAAAAAAACAAACAGACGGCATTTTGTTTTGTGGAACTCCAAGTCCCACCAGCCAGGTTGCCCTAAATAGTGTGGGCATGCTGCTACTTGTATAACTACAAGCACCAGCATACCCACGGCAGCCAGGGCATGTTGGCACTTGGAGAACCACAAGTGCCAACATGCCCTGACACCCAGGGCTCGCTGGGACCTGTACTTCCACAAAAGAAAATGTTTACAAATCCACAACACCCTGGTTAAAACCACATCCATTTATTAAAAATAATAAACCCACAATAATGAGAGTAAACACCCTCATTTACACCACATATTTTATTAAAAATAATAAATACCCTATACTCACCAATGAAGTTTTCTTCTCTTGTCAGCAGCTTTCAATCCATGCCCACACTATTTAAGGCAACCTGGCTGGCTGGCACTTGTAGTTCCACAAAACATAATGGCGTCTGCTTGATTTTTTTTAACTTTTTTTGCCGTTATTACCCTACACCCACCTCCCAGGTGGGAATCCAGCCCAGCACTGAACAGTCTGGGGTTCGTTAGTCATTATGGCAGGGGGACCCCTGCTGTGTGTCCCCCCTGCTATAGTGCCTCCAACCCGGCTGGTTTGCTAGTGCTGGTTCCATGAAAATCGGGGGTACCCCACTCAAAATTTTTCCCCAATTTTCACGGAACCAGCAGTAGTCAGGCAGCACTAGGGTTAAGACTGAATAGAGGGGGGACCCCACGCTTTTTTTTTTTTTTTTACTTTTATCTATTCTTTACAGCTGCTGGAGCTTCGGCAGCTGTATGACAGGCAGTGTAACAGTGATGGGTTTATGCAAATCGCTGCTATAACACAGGAGAGTTGGCTAACACTTTTACATCGCAGCAAATCACCAGAGATGACCAGCGATTTTGAAGATCAGGGTCAAAATCGCAGCTTGATACATTTCAGAAAATTTTTACTAAAATCGCTGGTTATTACCCAAGATTTGCCGTTTTTAATATGCTGGCAAAATCAGACCTTGATACATTTACCCCCAGATCTTGGAATGGCAATTAATCTATACCATCATTCAGGACAGGGAATGGAACAGTGCATCACCAAGCCCCATAGCAAAATGTAGGTAGAGGCAACGCAATGCTGTTCTTGCTTTCTGTGCCCTCTGCTCTGGTGTCAATAGAGCACAGCATGGGAGCCTCTTAAGAGCATGTGTGGTTCTACATATGCGCCTCTCAGAAGAGGTCTTTCTTCTCTCTGGTTCGCCCTTTTGAGGTTATTATTATATTCTTCAGAAAATTATTTCTTTCCACATATGGAGGAATAGTGCTGATGAGGACATGGGAGTGTAACATAAGTGTCTAGGTATACATTTAAGTAAGTATTCTGATGTGTGATCCTTCAATAATGCATCTGAGGAGGCATGCAAGATTATAAATTCTCACATCTGGCAGTTTGAGACCTAAATGATTGCGTTTTTTTGTTTTGCCCAAGAAAATAAGTGTCTGCTTTAATTGGGTCTTTTACATCTGCGTACTGGAGGGAAAAAGTACCCTAATGAAGAACATTAGTTTTATCAGAGCTGCTTGCCTCTCCCCACTAGAAATAAGGGTAAAGACATTCATCTACTAAGTTCTTGATTGATTTTATGGATAAGCGGGCTGATATTGTTGGTGTATAGATTAGTGTTCTGGTAATAGCCATGGGTAAATACCTTATGCCAGTCCCTGTCCTATTGTCTGATTCAGAATATTAACCTTATATCACGAGAAGCTCCAAACTGAGTCAATATTTTAAAGCTGTTAATCTGTTAATACCTCTTTCTGATTGGCTTTAAGTTCATCAGCAAACAATGCAATTTTCAACTCCATGGAAACAAATGTTAAGCATTGGAAGGAATACAGGTAAATGACTAGCAGCAAGATCTGAATACATTTGCATGATTATATCCAAGAGATTATTTGAGAACCAAAATGCTTTAAGAGCCTCATTTAGGGTTGGACACATTCACGCGAGCACGCATTCATTAAAAAAACAAGACTACCTTCTCTTGCAACAAAACCCACACCTCCTTGCGGGGAGTCCCTGACGAAGACCAGAGGAGCCATCAGTCTAACCCAGTCCATGACAGTATACTCTGCCATGTCTACTTATTGTCCAGGTACACCCTCAGTTCGTGATCTGTTACTCCATCTTGCCCACCACGTTGAGCAGCAGGAATCCGACCAGACTCAGCTTCTTCAATGTGTTCGTCTCTCACCTGGATTTGCTTCAGGCTTCATTAGCAGTCCCCCAGTCTGTGGCTGCTACTACCTCCGGGTCGACTCTACCCTCCTCGGTTCCTATGGTTGCTGCTTCTTCCACCCAACAAATTCCACCTCCAGAGAAATTCGACAGCGACCCTAAGAAATGCAGAGGATATTTGAAACAATGTGCCTTCCAGTTGAGCGCAATCCGGGCTCCTTTCCCTCCGAGCGGACTAAGATAGTATTTATTATCTCCTGTCAGGCCCTTGCCTAGGCATCTCCCTTATGGGAATGTAATGATCCTCCTCTGCAGAATTCCTCGCCATTTATTGTGGCGTTTCGCAAGATTTTTGACGAGCTCGGCCGGGTTTCTTCTGCAGCTTCCAGCCTGTTGAATCTGCATCAAGGCTCCCATTTCGTCTGACAATATGCGTTCCAGTTTCACACCCTAGCTTCGGAACTGAAACAGAACAATGAGACACTCATGGACACTTTTTGGTGAGGCCTAGATGAATTAGTATCCCGGGAATTTCCTCCTGACCTCAAAGCTTTCTCATCTTTCTCCTGAGTACCGTGAGTGGTGTTCCAAGAGGTGTTCGTTTATATTGCGGTGAACCCAGTCATCTTCTTTCTACATGTCCAAAGAGACACGTAGAAAAAGAGTTCAGATTTCTACTCCCTGTACATCTTCCAAGTCAGACTTTTTATTTATTATTAATATTATTATTATTATTATTATTATTATTACTATTATTGTTAATAATATTATTATTATTAATTTATAAAGGGCCACTAGGTATCCGCAGTGCTGCACATATTACAAACAACAGACCTTACAGGGTAAACAGCACAGAACAATAAACAAGTACTACTTAGTCTCCAAAGATTCCAAGCAAGACCAGAATCAGTGTAGCTGGAGCAGAAGTAGTAAGTATAGAGACTGTAGAGGAGAGGGCTCTGCTCATGACAACTTACACACTAAAGTGAGGGCTAACAAACAGCAGGCACACTCCTTTTGTAACTTCATTCTTCGTGGATTCCGGTGCTGCCGGGAATTTAATCTCGGCCACTCTGATATTAAAACTCCATATTCCTACTTGGACATTGTCACAGCCGCTGTTTCTTGCTGTTGTAGATGGTAACCTTGTCAACAATGGCTCCATCTCCAATGTCACCTCACCAATCTGGCTGTCGGTAGGCGTTTTGCATAAGGAGTGGATAGAATTTTTGGTTCTACCTCAATCCATTAATTCCATCATCCTGGAAATACCCTGGCTCCGAATCCACACTCCCCAAATCAACTGGGACAACAAAACCCAGAGGTCAATATATACCTCCTTACCCTCCCGCAGACCCATATGTTTCAATATATTTCAGAGAATCTACAGTGCGGCTTTTTCAGGAGATCCAATTCCTTTGAAGGCACAGGAATCGTCTTTGTTAAAAAAAAGGATGGGTCCTTACGCCCCTGCATCAACTATCACCAGCTAAATGCCATCACTGTTAGGAGCAGATATCCATGACCGGATCAGTGGCTGTAACATTTTTTTTCTAATTTCCCCTTTGCGGGGCTTACAACTTAATCTGTGTCTGAGAAGGAGATGAGTGGAAGACCGCCTTCAATACCTGTGATGGACATTGCGAGTAGTTATGCCATTCAGTATTTGCAAAGCCCCGGCAGTGTTCTATTCCTTTGTTAATGAGATCTTCCAGGATCTTTTATACAGCTCAGTGGTAGTATATTTAGATGACATTTTGATCTTCTCTCCAGATCTTACCTCTCACCGTTTCCACGTGAAGGAAGTACTTACCCGTCTACTTCAGAATCTGTTTTATTGCAAATTAGAGAAGGGCATATTTGAAGTTCCCCAGACACCGTTTCTTGGATATCTAGTATCTGGTTCTGGTTTAAAAAATGCCTTACGGAAAATGTGACCTCAAACTTGTGGGCTGAAAGCTGTTCAGTGTTTCATCAGATTCGCCAACTATTACCGGTAGTTCATAAAGCACTTTTCTAGCTTGGTTGCTCCTATCACTGCTCTCAGTCAAAGGTCTGCCAATCCTTAGTGTAGGTCTCCAGAGGCCATCTCAGCCATCACTTTCTTAGAGGAGACGTTCTCGTCTTCTCCTGTTCTTGGCCAACCTGGGCAGAATAAACCTTTTTCCTGGAAGTTGATGCCTCTTCAGTCAGAGTGGCTGCAGTCCTCTCTCAGGAGTTCTCCTCAGAAGTTAAAAGATTTTCTCTGGGTGAGCATAATTATAAAATCGGTGATAAGGAGTTGCTAACTATCAAGTCAGCTTTTGAAGAGTGGCGTCATGTTCTCGAGGGAGGTTACCATCCTGTCACTGTGTTTACTGACCACAAAAATCTTATTTACATCCGAGATGCTCATTGTCTAAATCCACACCAGGCTCGGTGGTCTTCCTTCTTTGCCCTTTTCAACTTAAAACTTACCTTCCATCCTGGTGGCAAAAATATTCGGGCAGAAGCCTTATCTCGATCTTTGACAACTTGGAATTGCTCTCCAACACCGACCTGTGACCCATTTTAGATCCTATCAGCATTGTAGATCTGTCCAAGACTTCTTTTAAGACTCCTCTTGAGGGAAGGTGCTTGCACTTGGATTCTCAACTACATCTCAAGGCTCAACAATGGGCTCACTCTACAAAGTTTGCAGGCCATACAGGGCTTAAGAAAACGTATGTGCTGCTTTCACGGCGCTATTGGTGGCCCACCTTCCACATTGATGTTCATGATCTTGTCCTGTGTGGCCTGCACTCGGCATAAGACTCCCCTCTGGCTCTGAATGCAGCCAACACCAAAAAACAGTATTTGCGCTAGGAATAGGTCAGGCATACAAGTATGTATACTTATGCCTAATGATAGCATAGTTTTGCGACTAGACAGTGTTAGTAGTAAATGCTAAACTCATAACGCCATATTTATAATATTGTAATGACGTATTATATACATGAAATAGAGTCTTGCCTGCCAAAGTCACATTTTTCATATACAAAATCATTAAACACAAACACCCCGACATCCATTGTTTATAACTTTAAAAATATAATGGGAATCAAAAGTATTCAAAATTGAAATGACAAATAAGTAATACAAATTACTGACCATGTCTTTATATAATATACCTGTAATACTAATGAATTAAGTACTATCAGCTTTAAAAGTCAATACTCCAACAGTGGCTATAGAATCTATAGTATAGATCAGTGGTTCCCAAACTTTCTCAGTTCGAGGCACCCTGAAGGTCATCATAATTTTTCCAAGGCACCCCTAAGCCAAAATAATTACCGGGTAGTCCCGTTTTTAAGTAGTTGGGTCAAAATTACGTAAGATGTATTTAGACCCCTTCACCATCACATTGTGCCCCTTCATCATATCACTGGCCCCCTTCACCATATTACTCTGTCCCCTTCTTCGCCATCCCTCTGTCCCCCCCTTCAGCGTCTCTCTCTGTCCCCCTCCTTCAGCGTATCTCTCTGTCCCCCTCCTTGAGCGTCTTTCTCTCTGTCACCCTCCTTCAGCGTCTCTCTCTCTGTCCCCCTCCTTCAGCGTCTCTCTCTGTCCCCCTCCTTCAGCGTCTCTCTCTGTCCCCCTTCAGCATGTCTCTCTGTCCCCCTTCAGCGTGTCTCTCTGTCCCCCTTCAGCGTCTCTCACTGTCCCCCTCCTTCAGCGTGTCTCTCTCTGTCCCCCTCTTTCAGTGTCTCTCTCTGTCCCCCTTCAGCATCTCTCTGTCTCCCTTCAGCGTGTCTCTCTGTCCCCCTTCAGCGTGTCTCTCTGTCCCCCTTCAGCGTGTCTCTCTGTCCCCCTTCAGCGTGTCTCTCTGTCTCCCTTCAGCATGTCTCTCTGTCCCCCTTCAGTGTCTCTCTCTGTCCCCCTTCAGTGTCTATCTCTATGCCCCTTCAGTGTCTCTCTCTGTCCCCCTTCAGTGTTGTCTCTCTCTGTCCCCCTTCAGTGTCTCTCTGTGCCCCTTCAGTGTCTCTCTCTGTCCCCCTTCAGTGTCTCTCTGTGCCCCTTCAGTGTCTCTCTCTGTCCCCCTTCAGTGTCTCTCTCTGTCCCCTTCAGTGTCTCTCTGTCCCCCTTCAGTGTCTCTCTGTGCCCTTTCATTGTCTCTCTCAGTCCCCCTTTAATGTCTCTCTCTGTCCCCCTTCAGTGTCTCTCTGTGCCCCCCTTCACTCTTCTTTACTTACCTTCTTTCCTGACGTCCTCTCTGCTGCTGCTCCTCACTGAGGCTGACGGACGTGATGACGTCACGCCGGGCAGTCAGTGAGGAGGAGGATCCGACGCTGGATGATTGGTAAGTTTTTTTTTGTTTTTTTTTCTCTTCTTTTTCTTGCTAGGGATCGCGGCACCCCTGTGACAGCGCCGCGGCACCCCAGGGAGCCACGGCGCACACTTTGCATATCATTGCACCAGCCCTCCAATACTCAAAAGAAATACCTCTTCTAAGAGGGATGTGTCCACATCTGATTATGTCATACTTATGTGAAAACGCTTTTACAGCCTTACTTTGCCTGCTCTGTTCCACCTTCCCTGGTGGAACAGAGGGACACAAGTGTACAATATAAAAAAATCATGATATTGACTCTTTGTTATTGTGCACATATAGTACAGAAATACACCAAAAAATAGTAATATGTCCAACTCTAAATGAGGGCTGAAGTGTGTCATAAAGTTATCACATTTCTGAATTCTTTTTCAACATCGTTTGAAACTATAGTGTTATCATTTGTTGTGGATGGGTGAGATTTTGTCTATTATATAGAGGACAAGAACTATATGCAATGGACAAAATGTGTATATTAACCGCTGTCCTGACTTTTATAACTTCAACCTAATCTTTGTGCATTATTGAGGGCATAATGGGTGCCAGTCTATTTGCAAATATTTTCGTAAACAATTTAATACCTTGGCGTGATTAGTGAAATTGGTCTATATGATTCTGGGCAGAGTGGATCTTTGACAGCTTTCGGTATAATTTACCCTTAATACTGTTAGCTCCATATTTGCCTGTTTTGGACTTGCTTTCCGGCAAAGATCCCATTTTATTCCCAAATCTAAAAATTTTAGCCCTCTCTAGCTTTTAACCTTTCAGCTATAAAATGCTACAAATGAACACAATTAGATTTTGCTTGTTGGTATTAGGCTTTGTTGGGCTATGCTTATATAGCATATATTAAGCTCTTTGCTTGCAGAAAGTAAGCCCTTTTCCATCCATTTATGATAGCTATTACAATAGCTGTGATTTTCCATCTATGACTGGGTACATACTACAGTGTTTTCAGCCAATTATCGGGCCAATCACTCGATAAACGGCTGTTCAGCCCGATATTGCATTAATGTGTACACTTAGACGATGAGCAACAGTCGTTCCAAAGCAGACCATCATTTGTTTTGATTGTGCAGCAGAGCTATAAATCTTGTTCAGTAATGTAACGACACCCTAGAGTTTACAGAGTCATGATCTTTTTAGCTGAAGGTTATGACAGTTGAAGAGCACAGATCTGAGGGTAAATCTTTTAAAACATGTATAGTGTGCACGCATGAATCAGCAATCTGATCAGGACTTGTGTTTTTCAGTCATTAGTAAAATCATTGTATAACACATTGGTTGGAAAATTTCATAGTGTGTACCCAGCCTTAGGGCAGCTGTTGACATTTTTCCAAAAGAGGTTTGAATTTTGTTGTTGTTGGGTGTTATTTGTATTA
The DNA here is from genome assembly GCF_038048845.1 of Mixophyes fleayi. NCBI lineage: Eukaryota > Metazoa > Chordata > Amphibia > Anura > Limnodynastidae > Mixophyes > Mixophyes fleayi. The sequence goes on from NC_134406.1 coordinate 189,276,391, forward strand.
AATCGTACCCACACATCTTCTAAGATATTCCTTTAGCTCAAACTTTTGTCTCAAGGAAAGAGGGTAAGTGCAACTTAATAAACTCTGACTGAGGGCAGATAAGTTGGAGGTCTAGCCGAATAGGCACTTGGCCCAATATAATGATGTATTCAATTTGACTCGTAATACAAGTGTGTCGCAAATTGTTGGACAGTAAGAAATAATCAATCTATGAAAATGAATTTTGTATGCGATAAAAGAAGTTTAACCTCCTTCTGTCAGATGTAAAACACCCTTGCATTTGTGCATCTAAGTTTCCTTTAATAAAGGGAATGCTGGATATCTTCAATCTTTAAATTGTGCACATTTCTCCTTTCCAAATCTTTACATATCTGGGTCGCTCATCGTGTTATGGTCTCCCGATATTATAATGTTTTTGGCCCTCTCTGTGTTAATTCATTCAAGGCCCTCTCCCACTCCACTGCCCCTTACTCATATGGGAATGGATGTCCTTATAAATAGGCAGTTGGGACACAATGGGGCAGATGTAGAGTTGGCTGTAAAATGGGCGCAATTTACATTTAAAATAGTCAGACAATTTTTTTTTACGTGTTTTACGCACATATGATAAGCTTGGTACCAGTAGCATATGTGCCCAGTTTACGCCAGGCACTGGTCATATACCCTTATGTCCCACTTGCACCACTGTTTTTATCCACTTGTTTTATGTGCGTCAAATGCATTTACTATTTTGCAGCAATTAAACTTAAACTTATCTAATACAGCAGAAACAACTCCCCTTCTTGTGTAAAACAAAAAAAATGTGTTTGCTTACATAAGCACACAAAAGCATAATATATGCCCGAGTGACGAAGAAAGCACCAATTGGCTTCAGTGCAATTGCAAGTGGTTCACTAGTGTCGGAGATCATCAGCATACTCGATTTATATCTGCCTGGACCAACAACAAATAATACAGCTTCCTCAGGTGTATACACAGTATGCCATTTTCCCAGTCTGTATCTATTTGCATTTGCACATACCTACCCAGGGCTGCCAAGAGGAATTTGGGGCCCCGGTAGAGCAACTTTCTGTGCCCCTCCCCTCCTCACATAGCAGAAGGGATGTGTGCTGCTACGCAGCAGTGGCACTGTCAAAGAGGACGTGGCCACATAGGGATAGAGCGTGGCCAACATGTGGTGTGACTGCGCCTCTTTAAACATAACATATTATATATATAAATGGTGCTTCTTTCACCTACCTTTTTTTGCAGCTTTCACAACCTGGTACTGGATTCTTGTATGGATCCTGGACTGTTGGAACTGGTTTGGAAAGGTACATGAAGTATGGAAAATAATAAATGAACACAGTACACAACACAGAGCACACCGTATATAATTATATAACATAAAAAATATGTATGATAACATGAATCACATATCTATATGTTTGGAAATGGTCAAATAATGAAACACAATTGTAAGTGTCTAAGAGAAATGGCTGCCTCTAGGGGCTCTGCAACCCTATACAAAAATAAATACATAATAAAAATTAAGAGGCGCTCAAAAACCCTGATACATATAAATTTAGTAATGATGAGAGAAAATAACATAAAATTTTAAACTTCAAACGAACTTATTTATAAAGTAACAATAAGGAGCAGATTCAATTGCCAGCGATGTGTCGTGCAGACAAATATATATATATATACACACACATATATATATATATATATATATATATATATATATATATATATATATGTATATATATATATATAGACATCAGCCACAAACAGCTTCTGGCTTGAAATGAATGGTGCTTTACTGTTTACTGATTACATAATAGACAGGAGACATTCATCAGGATGACATGCTTAAAAACACAAAGCTTCTCTCTTTGGTCTAATTACCCTATTATACCCTATTCTAAAACCTAGGGTTCTTAGTCTGTAAGAACCTGTGTGTATCCAACCTAGGGTTCTTAGTCTTAGTCTGTAAGAACCTGTGTGTATCCAACCTAGGGTTCTTAGTCTGTAAGAATCTGTGTGTATCCAACCTAGGGTTCTTAGTCTGTAAGAACCTGTGTGTATCCAACCTAGGGTTCTTAGTCTTAGTCTGTAAGAACCTGTGTGTATCCAACCTAGGGTTCTTAGTCTGTAAGAATCTGTGTGTATCCAACCTAGGGTTCTTAGTCTGTAAGAACTTAACTCTTTTTGCAGCCTGTACCTGTAGACTTCATGGGACCTCACCTATTCCTATGCAGGAGAGGTGTGGCAAATAGGCCACTTTGCCACATACCGCTCCCCATAGCATCGCAAACCAGGGCAGCATGGTGGCTCAGTGGTTAGCACTTCTGCCTCATAGCACTGGGGTCATGAGTTCAATTCCCGACCATGGCCTTATCTGTGTAGAGTTTGTATGTTCTCCCCGTGTTTGCATGGGTTTCCTCCGGGTGCTCCAGTTTCCTCCCACACTCCAAAAACATACTAGTAGGTTAATTGGCTGCTATCAAAATTGACCCTAGTCTTTCTCTCTCTCTCTCTCTCTCTGTCTGTCTGTGTGTGTATGTTAGGGAATTTAGACTGTAAGCTCTAATGGTGCAGGGACTGATGTGAATGAGTTCTCTGTACAGCGCTGCGAAATCAGTGGCGCTATATAAATTGATGATGATGATGATGTGGACACCACATCTCTGTGAAAGAGGCTCATTTACTATATTAAGTTCTCTCTCTACCACATCTATCAGTGCATGCACAAGGCTCTTTTCTTCTTCCAACTTGAGAACACTGTTTTCAAACAGCCTTTCCTCTCTCCCCCTCCAGTTATAGCACCCTATATTTGTAAAAGGATGCATATGAGCCCTTTCAAATTGCGGCTGTCCTGTGACAATTGGATGGTTTTTCTGACAGCCATATATAATCTTTTTATAGCTAATTAGACTCTGGGCCAGTAAAATCTGTTTAGAACATGTTCTCTTGTCCTCCCTTCCCCTAAGTGTCTGCCACCCACCTGAGTGTGTGCTGCTCCCAACACTAACAGTACATGAAACTTGTACATTAACCAGTTGTTCTACCTTCCTCTCCTTCACAGCAGCAAATCGTAACATCAAATGATGGCACACAACCTGCCAAGTTGACAGGTTCTGCAATAACATCGACATTATTAGCCAATTTAAGCACATATTGTAAAGTCTCATAATTTCTCTGGTCATGTGCAAAGTTTAGTAGAAGCAACAGTTCTGGACATTTAGACCAGTTTGTACCCTCACCAACTGGTGGGGATGGTTCATCTGCAATGTCACCAGTCAACTATGTTTTCGTCTATCCAGGCTTGCCTGAATTATGACACCGCCATGGAAGTCCTGCTGTGACCCCCAGGATTAGCATTCTGGGATTGCAGTTCCCCACGATCGAGATCCACATACTGTGAGTTCTTTGGCAGATCCTTTAAGGCCGGGCTTGCTCACAGAGGTCCTCTTTAGACAGTGGAACATCTAGTCCCATAATAAGCAGGTATGGCAGCATGAATCTAATTAACAAAAGAGTTCTTTTTAACCTCTTGGTTACCCCATGTGTGCAGCGCACTTTGACTCTGGGCAACCACGGGAACTTGATTCCAGCCAGGACAGAACTAGAGACCAGTGTAAGTTTACTTTCAGAGTCCACGACTGCTTGGACAACCTTGTTGTTCACTTGCACAGTCTCTATAGTTAAAGCGGGTCCTCTGGTTTGCGAAATACTTGGAACAGCAATCTAGAAAGACAGGCCCAATTTAGACAGGTGAATTGTCCTTTGGTGTTTTTGGTCTAGCGCACTTCGCTTTAGAGTGTCCAAGCTCTCCACACTTGAAACACCTTAGGTCAGACACCCATACAGCTGGACCTCGACTAGAAGTAGCACTATAAAGCAGCTCTAACCGAACAGCACTATGAGGCACCACTGACCGAACAGTGCTGGGAGACACCTCATTGGGAACTGGGGCTCTAGGTTTACTCATCCTCTGTGCTTATTAGGCCCATCAGAGAGGATGCCAAGGCCACAGCTTGGTCATATTCCTTAGCATACTTAAAAGAAAGAGACTTTTATTCGTGGAGCAATCATTCTAGCTTTTCAGCCAGATGAAGCCTATCTAACTTATACTCCATACGTTCTTTTAATGATTCTTTTCAGGTGTGCACCTCTTCCTGAACCATAACCATTTGTTTTAATACAGCAATTTCTTGGTCTTTCTATGCTTCTCTCTCTCTCTTCATACAATTTCTGCAACTCTTTCAACTCTTCTTTCAGGGATTCAAAGACCACATTTTATTGCTCTCTCTGCTGCAATCTTTCTGCAATTTCTTTAAGAGTCTGTACTGGTTTTTCTCTTTCCTCATATAATTTATTTTAACTCATATAACGTTGATTTGAGCTTTACAGCTCTCTTTTAAGCCACAAGTTTTCTTCTCTAAAAGTACTCTCCATGCGATCAAACTCCTCCTGCCCACATAATCTTTTCCAGGTTTGTGCAGTGAGCAAGAGATTTTCCCACTTCATCTCCTTCACCTCCTCCCTGCAAATTCCAGTGCAGGTTCTCCAATTCACCCTGTCAGGGCTGAATTTCAGACACACCTGTATGTAAACTTTCTTTTTCACATATTTTATTTTTTCTCTTGCCCATCTTGGCGGAAGTAAAGAAAATGTGTACTGGCAGCAACTATTCTTTGTTCTATTGGAGCCTTTAAACATAAAACTTATATTATCATATATCTAACACTTTCCACAGGCAATTAGAAAAACAAACAGGTGCTTTAACATCCCACACATGCAAATAGCAGACTTCTGTGCAGAGTTTTTCTATGGACCACACCCACCCCACAGCTCAGAGAATAACCAAGGTGTGGCAATACAGTTACCAACAATTTTCAAAACTTTTGCTTTCTTTAAAAAAAGCAAAACAGGTGCTGAACAGTTCACAGTAATATTGCTCCTTTCTGTCTCTCTACAGACAAAATATTTGCTTTCTCTGCAATATAGCAATCTCCCGACTGCAACTGCCAGCTTTCAGCATCAATACACCTCCTTGTAACCCTAATGCTAACTAACACAATGCAGCTCTCTAGCTACTGGAATATATAGCCATTGGTATATATATATATATATATATATATATATATATATATATATATATATTATGATTTTTGTATTCTGAGGCATATTGTTATTTTATGAAAAAACTAGATGGGAGTTTTTCATTTTATGTAATATTCTCTCATCATTACTGAATTAATATGTTTATGGGTTTTTGAGCGCCTCTCAATTTTTAGCATGCCTAATATATAATATGTCCATTATATTAAAACTTTACCTTTATCACGCCCTATCCAGCCACATCACGCCACCCCCTCCAGACACATCACGCCACCCCCCCAGGCACATCATAACCCCCCCCCTCCAAACACATCACAACACCCACAGGCCACTGCGCTAGCAAGAAAAAAGTAATTTGCAAAAAAAAAATATATATAATAATAATAATTAAGAAAATATTTTCCTTACTTGGCTGCGGAGGCCTGGGCATCAGTAATTTGTACCCGTTCCCCCTTCTTAGCATCCCTGTACATGCCCTTACAGTACTCGGTCTACATTAGAATGCCCCCCCCCCCCCCCCCCCCCTAACACTCCAGGCACAGGCTAGCATAAGTGGCAGAATCTGCATGGGCAAAAATGTGTCCACCCACTTTCTGGGCATGTGCAGAGCGATTTCATACAAGATACACTAGGACAACTGGTGGACTTCCCATTCTGCATCAGCCCCATTATACCTAGTATAAAAGGGACAGGCATATAAAAAAAACAATACAAATAGGAACATGACTTTCAAAAGTGTGAAATTGTAATGTTAGATAACTGGAGAACCCTCAAATGTCTCCAGATAGATATAAAAATAAAATATCGTGAGATGACATCTGGCAAGCGAGACCGATGCATAACACACATAGCAAAACATGGAACCCCCCCTCCCATTTTTATATTAATTTGCTTTTCACATTTATCTGAAATTGATTTTGCAACCTAATTCAAGCATTTCACTTGACCCTTAAAAAGTCTATTTCCGGTGTGACTTTTGCGCTTTTTGTCCCTCGCTAGATTGCTACAAAATCTGGTTCAATGGTGGAGATACCATTAGTCTGTAATCTAATATCCTAAAGGCACTTAAAACCATGTATTTGGCACCTTTTTAGTTACATAGTTACATAGATTGTGAGGTTGAATTCTATTTTTGTAAAATTCTTCTGTCTCTGTTAATCCAGAAGAAAGCAAAATAAGAACCCCAGAACCATCTGCCAGCTCACTCACCTTACAAACAGTTTGACATAAATAATGGGCTTTGTCAAGTAACCCTGACATAGTGCCCATGTGCATGCTGCCACTTGTAGTGCCATAAGTATGTACTTTACAAAGTATCCCCATCTGGAAATATTAGGTGTTGCCACATCAGAAAAAAAATATTATTATGAAATAGTATGCCACAATAATATAATAATAAAATCCCCTTACATATAATCAGTAATGACATTTGGCCCACTAATTTAATCATAAAATAATTTGAACCCTCCCAAGATGATTCATAATAATTTTTTCCCCTCTAAACAAGAAATCATGATTACCCTCATAATTAAAACTTGTATCATGCCTCCTGTTATGTTAAGAATGAGCAGATAGCTCTAACAGCATGTTCTTGAAGCTATCTAGCCAAACAGTAGTAGGTCTAAAACAAGTAGCAATTTATCAGGTGAATTCCTGATGATCTCAGGTGCGTTTGCAGCGAGTCTGACTAAACCGACGGCAGGATAGGTGTTTTAAAATTGACACAAATCACCAGAGATCAAAAAGACAGTTGTTGTCAGAGCTTATCCTAAAGCGGTTGGTTAGTTTAATACCCCATGGACTTTTGACAAAACATAGTCTGTTTTCATATGCTCTTATTTCTATACAGTTATATTTTATTATTGGGCAATAAAAATGAAGAATTCTAAAGAAAATGTTGTATTGAGATTATTTTGCTGATAAAATAGATAAATACGGGGCTTCCCCTCTCCTATCGTGTTACCGCACCTCCCTGACTTCATATATGTTCTGAATTCACAGATGTTAAACTGTGTTAGAAAATAGTTGTGATAATTTATAAGTCCAGGTATAGGAAAAATCTCACTGTTACATTTACCAAAATGTTTCCATATCTTACATACAGGGCAATGTGATAAAAGATTTGTCACACTGAAGTTTTCCATTAAAATAGGAAGAATATATTATTTACATATATAAAAAAGGAGAAGTGTCAGTCTAAAACATCCTGTCTTCCTTCCGTTGCAGACAAATATAATTTAATAGCAGTTCCACTTTTTTGCCAACAAAGAATTACAGGGATATTTTAAAAGACTACATTAAAGGATGAGTTAAACCACAATATGCTAAACAGAAAAAATGTAATACAAATTTATAATAGCCTTACTCCACTACATGAGTGTTTCTAATAATGCCCACAAATGTTGATATTCACTCCTTAGGCCAGTGGCCAAACAGTTAGATCAGTGGCCAGTAAGGCCTCACAGTTGCGGGACCTAAATATCCATATTTAGTTGTTTGGAGATCAGACCAAAAATGAGATTTATTAAGTAAAACGAGCAATTGCTACCTGACCAAATAATGATCCAACACATATAACAAAATGGAGGGCAATGGAGAAGACACTGACTAAGATTTTCTGTTTTGCTCCACGCGGCTTAAAACCCACATTTAAGAACATAATAAAAGCATAGATTTTAGTTTAATTAATAATATAAATCCCTATTTCAGTGCTCAAACTACCAATTTAAACCACAATGCAAAACAATAATGTCCAATTAGAAATTTGGGCAGCTCCTTGTTACCAGTGTTCCACAACCTATTATGGACGACTAGAGAAATTAATAAAACAAATGAAAGTGGTGCTAATAGTGTAGAATATTAGACACCACCAGGTATAATTAAATAAAAAGCAGCGTACATTATTAAAAAGATTATTAATTATTAATCTTATGGTATTGCATGTAAATACATCTTTTTTCAATTCCAAGTAAATAATAAAATCCAAAATGTCCCGTAAGGGATAAAACAGAAATGTAAATAAAATATATATGTAAAACTACTTAAGACACATCAATGGCATTTTACTATATGTGGACAAAATAATGTCCTATTAGTAGCATATTACTGGGCATTGCCATTGATGGGTATATTAAGCCATATTTCTACTGTTGGGCATATTAATTCTAATAGACATATTATTGGCGTTGATAAAGATCGACCTATTAAGACCATATTATTGCTAATTAACTAACTAAATTACATGTAACTACTACTGTATTATGCTGTATGCTATTTGGACTTTTGTGACTGTGTAGTACAATGCCAATTGTTATTCTATAATGTGTGGCAAATTATTACTGTACGCTATATGATCATTGTGACCAGTATAATATGCAAAAGTGTGCAATACCATTCCTTCTTTCTTTTTAATTGTATTATATATTGTTTTTGCATATATTGTATGTAAACACGAGTATTAGAATTTTGGTCCTTTGGCTTTCTATTGTCTGTGATTTGGTAGAATGAAATAGTGGAGTCTGGTTTATTTATCAGGAGGCTCAACAAGGATGTTTACATAAAATATATTAAGCAGAAACATGATTAAAAAATCTTAATTGAATAATTCAGATACCTGTCCCCCCAGCAACAATATTTAAATGAACTTTGCCTTGTTATATGGGCTGATCTAAAGCAAAGTGATGTCACAAGAAATGTGAGGTGCCTAAGTCAATGCATTTTAGTAACAGTTTACAAGTTTATATTAAATGTATTGTTTGAAACTGTAAAATAATGGACAATGGCAGCAAATAATAGTCAGATACAATATAACGATGCAGATGAAATCATTTTGTTTGTCCCCTTCTATAACATAACAACAACCTCTGCGGTCAGATGGCTAATAGCTACTTTATGGGAGCCACAAAAAAACAAACCTTACTCAAATAAGCCCCCAATGTAAGTGTGCTCATCCTTACAGTTTTTTGCTAACCACTCGGTTTTCCCAGAACGGACATGTAATGTTTCCATAACTAGGCTCTGAAGTCTGGATGAGTAGCTCACATTACTCTTAAATGGATGAAAGTGATAAGGAGCTGTTCAAAAAGAGACTCCAGGGAAAATGCAATATGTTCCATAGATCCTTGTGTATGTTATTTTCAATATTCTGAATAAGTTTTCAGCAGTAAACGCAGGATTCTGATGTTGCGCTCTGGTGTTCAGGGCAGTTGTGCCAACATGAATTGTACAATACATTGTAATTGTTCGGGCAGCACAACAATTCATTTTTTTTACAGGAACTTGGAAAAAGTGTACAGTAAAATGCTGTTTCCCGCTTTTGCCCAATAGGGAATCTCTCTTGTAAGGAGAGGTTTATAAACATTGTCTCAAGTTGCTCTAGGCTCAGTGGAAAAAAGAATAGGTCAAAGGGGCAGGTCTGAGTGGTCTGAAATGGACTAGACATTCTTGGGTCATTTCCAATGCTTCTTCCTTGCTCTTTGATACATAATGCAACACTTTGATGGACACCAGCTCTTCAGTCTTCCTTCCAGTCAACATTAGGTATAAATGGAAAAAACGATACACCAAACTGAAGTAACAGCATAATTCATTTGCACCCTACTTCTTCCAGTAGACATTAGATGCTTTCACAGACAATGCTTTTATAATCTATAACATCTTGGTCAGCCTTGTCTCCAAAATGCCACTTATCCACAGACACTCCTTTCTTTGTTATATTAGGAGGCAAAGACTTTTCTTGTTGGTTTCACGGCATCCAAGTCTCAGCAACTGCTGAATAGCATGTTGCAGAGCAGAGCAAAATATCTTACAGCTGCCTTGCATTGAAAACTTGTTGACGTAATGTAAAACATCACCAGAACGCAAATTGGTACCGCGTGGTTAACTGTGACACATATGGTTTTGTTTTGTCAGTTTGCTTAGGTTACATTTTTCATAAACCTAATTGCTTTTGGTAAAACGCATTCCCTGTTGTTTTGCATTATATCCCCTGACTTGTTGCTTGGGAGGTAAATAAATCAGTGTGTCTGTGAATATTTTATTGCTGTGCACTGGGGGCCTGGATTAAATAACTAACTGATTGATCAGATTTCATTGAACCACGTCTCTTATTAAGAACATGTTGTTGCACAGGTTGCCTGGTTTGGACAAAGTGATGACATATCTAAGCTAATAATATAGTGTTGATGATATGTGTAACATACATTTTCTTTCACAATCTTCAAGTTAGCCCTGGATGTAAAGGGATGTTCTATAGGAGACGGGCACAACAGTATGAGAGGTGAGTACAATGCAATGTGTTTGAAATAGTTGCTTCTGTTTAATGGTGAGGACAGCAGTGTGACTTCACACCAATAATGGTGAAGTTGGTCATTGATGAAATCCCCCATGATTTTATTTTATGTTTTAAAGTCTGGTCCACGCTAATAAAACTATAAAGTTCTTCTACCCTTCTCTCCTGCAACAGTAGTAATTTCACATGACGAGTCAGAGTAACCATGGAAACCAAACAAACTAAAACACAAAAAGCAAGCAATTGATCCATCATGCTTTGCAATAAGATAAGAGGGTGTAAAGAATGTGAAAATAAAAGGCAGAAAGGTACTACCTGCTCAGGGTGGTGTAACCTCAACTTCCTACGGGACACTTTTAGTAATAGCAAAGACTGTCAACTTGAAGAAGAAAAAGTCATAGGGGACTCCAATATACTGAATTCAGTATGCTTGTTAGCATTCTTTGTCTAGTAATAACCCTATCTAAATGTTTTAACTGCATATGGAAAAATGTTGTATTACAGCTAAATTTCACTAAACTTGAATACTGGGTAGACTAATTGCATTCTGACAGTGTGATATCAGCAGATTTTATTTTATTTAAAAATAGTTAACTTTCAATACAATTTAAATGAATAATTCTTCTTGCACCCACTCCACTTTACAACCTGGATCAATTATATATATTTAAAAATCAAAGTTTTAATAACATAATAGTCTACTCAGAGAGAGTACTCTGAAAATCCAAAGGCTACAAAATCCAATATTTTGCACTAAAGATATCTAATAAGATGCAGTGAAGTAACTAATGTGATTGCAAAGGCTAGGACCACGATAGAGCCCCATATTTCCAGGAGATCACATGCATCAAAGTGCATGAAGCTATCTATATATTGCAGAAATACAGATGAGCTTCACAATTTAAAAAGATAAAGGACTTTACGATTTTAGAATATAGGTGTCTATTTATTACGGGTGGATAGTGGGTGGCAGTAATGTATTGCCACTGGTATATTCCAAGCCAGGGCTTGCAAACACTGACAAACCCCGGTAACACATGAACTCCATAGGAAAGGTTAGCTAACTCCGTCTTAAGATGGTGCTAGTTTATTAAGGCTGGTGGTGGAAAAATAAACCTTTTCACACCGTGTTAAATGGGGACAGATCGTAATTCCCTTAGAGGTCTACGGGGACTATAGTGACCAATCACTGATTGGTAGGGTGAGTGAGCGTTCTCTGACTTCTCCTTCTTTAACATCTTAATAAATTGAAAGAAGAACTGTGATGGCCGTTCTCCAGAGAAAACAGCTGTTTTCACTGGGATTTTGGTTCATTGCTTAATAAATGGACCCCTCAGTGAAAGCACAGTACTCCCACAATATTTTAGAATGGACAAGCATTATCTACATAACTGGCAGCAGCAGCTGTTTGGCTTTCTCAGATCCAGGTTAGAATGAAAGGAAAAAGAAAGTATGGTTGGGGAGGAAGACAGCTCACATCCTATGTCTAGGCCTGGGACCCAGTCTTATGCTACGGATGAGATCAAATAAATGAAGGTAGAATCTTTTGACAAATGTATTTTCCAGTTGATAATAAGATAACCTGCAAAAAATGTTACTTATAAATATGTAGCAGGAAGGTGTAAAGGGAACAGTAGCTGAGGCTGCCTGACAAATTCTATTGTAGAGAAAAAGTAGAGAGTGTTCTGACTACTCACTATCTTCTCAAACTGAATATGTGGAATGCTAGCTGAAGTCTCTACATTAGAAGTAGGTTAGAAACAACGTTAAGCATATTTTCAGCTTTGTGGCCATTTCTCAAATTTCTTTAATTTTAAAATGTAAAAAAACTTTCAAAAACAGTTTAGAAATCTTCCCGTTCTGTACCATCATGTGCTTATTTTTGAGCAAATGCGTTTGTTTTTATGAGGAGGGCCTGGTGGGTAATATTTAGCACCTTCCTGTGTGAGGTGTTAGCAGGTTGGTACAACAGTCCTTGATGATCGCAGAGATTAAGCTTTGGCCTATACTTTCAATTGAACATATTTTGTGCAGTTCACATTTCCACTCCATACGGAATAGCTAATTTCTAGGTATATTTTTACCAGTGTAATAACAACATTCAAATGTACACTCCAAGGTGATGTCCGGCAAGCAATCCTCACTAATTTTTCATTGCACCCCATAGAGCTTTCATACCATAATAGACGGCAATCTCCCCATTAGATTATATTACCAGAAGAATTTGTCACACTGACAATCAACAGAGATGAATGAACATTTCCCTTTGTTTTCTAATATATAGTGGTTCACAGGTTCTAATTTTGTTTAAACATTTACTTCATTTTTTTTGGGCTTGGTTTGTCCAATCAACGACATTCAAGCTACAACTGCAAAATGCATCCCATTAAAAGAATAGCACGATGGCTCAGTAGTTAGCACTTATGCCTCACAGCACTGGGGTTCAATTCCCGACCATGGCCTTATCTGTGTGGAGTATGTATGTTCTTCCTGTGTTTGTGTGGGTTTCCTCTGGGTGCTCCGGTTTCCTCCCACACTCCAAAAACATACTGGTAGGTTAATTGGCTGCTATCAAAATTGACACTAGTGTCTCTGTGTGTGTGTGTGTGTGTGTGTGTGTGTGTATGTTAGGGAATTTAGACTGTAAGCTCCAATGGGGCAGGGACAGCGCTGCGGAATCAGTGGCGCTATATAAATAAATGGTGATGATGATGATGATGATAGGTTAAGACCCAATCTCTCCCAGCTCAGTGCTGGTGCAATAATTAGGTGTTTTTATGGAGAGTAAATAGCTTTGTGCCCTTCTGCCTAGCAAGTAATACCGTTAAAAAATGTTCTTCTCCATCTTCTATGTCATTTCAATAATCTTGTGCTGCAAAATTAATTTTATTTTGTATGCACTGCTCCCCAAAAACTGTGGCATCAGTGCACCTACTCTGTAATTGTCCTTGTAAGAAACCCTCATTCCGCCCAGCTTCTCCCATCAGCTATTGCAAATGTATGTTCCTTTTCAAATGCTGACCTCTTGCTCCACCATCCCCTGCTCTTAGGTGGAAATAGAGGCACAACTGTACACATTGAGGCACATAGCGCCAACATAGTCTATTTTGTTCTATGTCTTGGATATTTTGTGTCTCGTAAACAACCTCCAAGGAGTTTTTTTCAAAGGAGAAGTCCTTACAGTCTAGATAGAGAAGACTGTTTCAACTACTAGAGCAAACAGAAGATTTTGTATGCAATAGTCTTTATAGCTAAATGTTTTTTTTTCCTTTACTGTCAAATTATGCTTTCTATTATTAAACACTTTTAGAATGGGTGATAAATAATATGTAAAATAGTTCACATAGATTTAAATTCAAACAAGCATAATACATATAACACGTTTTGCAAATTCATACACAGTTGCTAAATCAGCTTGCCTATACATAAATTCCTTTTACAAGTTTCAATTCTCTTATATTCTTATAATTTCAGAACGCCAGTTTCTTTCTTTAATGCTATTTGTTACAACTAGAATGAGTTTAGTAATGATGATCATCTCACTTCAAAAAATAATAGTTTATTTGTATAAATCAAGATAGTGACAGAAGTAAGGAATGATAAATGCATATCCGGGTTAAATAAACAATTGCAATTCATATGAAATTATAGGATTTTAAGCCTTTGTTGAAAACAATTAATTGAACTTGAATGGCATTTTCACAACCAGTGGAAAGTGTGCAGTTGCATTTGAACTACACGTAAAATGTAGCCAATTGAAACTGTACAATTTACAATAAGTATAAGTATAAAATGTATTGTTGGCCAGTTATTTTAAAGGTTCTTAAATTCTGAAATCTGTGCAGAAAGGAACCTTTTCTACTGGGAATTGTATTATGCAATGTCCTGCAGTCAGTGCATGACTGTAAGATATTTTATATTAAGCTATCGATTTGTGTCCATACCCAATTTGGTGTGGATTCCAATAATGACCTTAAGGTGAAAGGTTCTATATTCAGTGTGACCAGAATGGACCATCTGTTTCAATAGACATTAATGGATCAAAAATACAGAAAGTAAACCACATACAGTAGGAAAAATCTTTAATAGAAATCTAAACCCAATTGTTTGGATGGAAACATATTTGAAGATTAGTTGTGCTTAGTGTATGACACAATGACACTTGAAATGCCATAAAACATTAACATAGTTTGAAAAGAAATAGATTTTATTTATCAGTTTATTTATGTTGGTGTTGGTTAATAGAGCATTACTGGATGTCAGATCTGTTGTAAATTTTGTTTTCCAGAAAATTGGTTGAGAAATTGACTTGTTTTATCCATTGCAAATTTTCAACCACAAAACGACTCGACTGGCCTATGTTTTCTTAAAAGTACCACTACACAGGGATTCCATAAGCCGCTTAATTATACATTATGTTACATAAATCACTGATAAAACCAACCATAATAATCTTTGTGCTGACAAAAATGATAGGGTTGTTTTAGTGATAGGTTAGGACTCATACAGATGAGTACCATATAAATCAGCCAGTCCTGCAGAAGTGCACATGAGCATTCAGATTGATCGCCAGACTGACATAGGCAGACATGGATGCAACATCTGGTACCACATACAATATGGGATATACCGAGCGCGGGCTTATTGCCAAGCAGCTGGTACCATATATAATGTGGTATATACCGAGCGCGGGGTTGTTTTTCTCTGGTTTTGTTTCAAAATATTGCCTTATTGTCATAGCAGCTGTCCATCAAGCCTATTTAAGGCACATTTGGGTGTGGCTCACAAGCCAGCCCTTGCTAGATGTAAACCCCTATACCTGGGAGGTGAGTGCATCTGATTTTAACTGCATTTTAATGGTGTTTAAAGCATATAGGTCAGTGTGGGACCTGCATATAATGAGGTTCCCTTGACGTTGGGATGCAGGCTTAAATCTTTTGATCAAAATATGAACTAATACCTCATGTTTTCATTTTGCTAGACACACAGGTATGCAGTGAAAAGGATAAGCACTGACAACTGTCTTTTTGTTTTGTATACATATATGGGCATTTATATTGCCATGCAGCTGGTACCACATACAATATGGGATATACCGAGCGCGGGCTTGTTTTTCTCTGGTTATGTGTCAGTGTTCTGTTCAGCATTCTTTCTAGGCACTCATGTGGACTGACACTTTCCTCTCAGGGATCAATAAGCCTTATTTGCTGTGAAGTTGAGCTGCATTCGCCAAACGGTGACAACATACCACGGCAAAGTATGAAAAGGCAGGGAAAGCACTCATATATATGAGCCATTAATGATTGTACAATGTCCTTATATTGTTGATCTAGCGGTTTTATTTTTAGTACATATACTTTTAACCATTTCTCCCTAAATAATTTTATGTCAGAGACCTGGCCTGCCACATGCATAGAACATGAAGAGGAAATCTACCTCCACTGACATAATAATACACCTTCTGTACACATCCGTACACCAATCCTTGTGTCCTCTGACTGCTGTCATCACTTTGCACAATTAAATACAACTGTTCTAGCCTTTGTTATAACTGAATAAATATAATTTATTCTCAAACAGCAGTAATTTAGCACCAGCAGTATGATTAACAAAAATAATCAACTGTTCATCTGGCAAAATGTAGTTTTGACTGAGCTCTATGTCTATCAACCTGGTTAAATATCTGCCCCTTGATTTCTCACTCTGCCTGTTTTGCTCTATTCTAACTTGTTCTTTTCTGCTCTAATCTGTCATTTTAATAAGACACTGATGACATGTCAATAATTACTTAGCAAATACCTCTTCATGCACTGTTAAAAATGTAAATGAAAAAAAAAATTGCTTATGATTTTGAACTCACTCACCTTCATAGTACCTTCACCTGTTGCTTAGGATTACCATTTTCGACTATGCATAGTTTGACACTATATTGTTGTGGCTATATCATGCGTATGTGATGACGCATATCTTCTCTGCTTTTGAAGTGTAGAGGTTTTTAACGCTTTGGCCTGTTGGTTTTATGCTGATGTTGCTGAAACCAATTTACGTGCTATATGTTAAGGTAAAGAGATGGATTTGCTCATATATAGAGCAGGCCTCTTGGTCTTTCAACCTCCTACGTGCAGAATGTACACCAGCACTATTGTGAATGTTTGAAACCCCACAATACACATACTAGCGTCAATATGTATACATTTATCTTACAAAGAGATACATTTTAGACACATTAGGGTTTAAAGAACATAAAACACATGCCTCAAAAATGACACACTAATGCATTTATTTTGTGTTGCACATATCTTAAAATGGTCGTACCTGGAGGTATCTATAAAAATATTGGATGGGTATCTGAAACTTATGTTGGACTTGGATAAAAGTCAATAAATTCCAAATTACAAGTTGTGTAATAATTGGTTTAATCACATCTCCAAATTAAGGTATAAGTCAGGGATCAGCTTAGCAAGCTCTATCATAGACAGTTAAATAGAGGTCAGAGCTAATGCCTCTGTGTGGACTATCAGTCTGTGTCATGCCCTTAGAGCATCAATCCACTCATACCTTTTTTGAACCTAACCCAGGATTTTTTTGGGTGGGGTGTGTTTCAGTCTTTTATTTGATACAAAAGGCAATCTAGCTGATTATATTCTAAGTTAAGTAGTGTTAAACCTCTTTCCATTTTAAGAACATACATGTCTTGGCTATTATAGATTTATACATTTTGAATGTAAGAGCAGATGTAATGGAATAGAATTTATTGAGGTACTTCAGGAGCAATAATCACTACTTATTTCTAAACAAGTACAATACCTTTGGAAATAATATAATCTTAATAGCTGCAAGACGGCCCAGTCATGAGACCATATTGTTGATCCATGATTTGGTAAGTTCCAAAAAATTTGATTAAAAGGAGTAGATAGTTATATTCAAAAATGTCTTGATCTTGTGCTGGAATTTGGGTTCCTAAGTTCAGGGCTCTAAGCTGCCATTCATACTTATATTTTTTCTTGAATATTTCCTCCTACGTTACTTTAATAGGGTGAGCCTCTGACTTGGTAATATTGAGTTTGTAAAGTGAGACCTCTGCATATTCCTGCAGGATAATGTTATATATCTCTAAAACATAAGGACAGAAAGAGGACATCCTTGTCTAGCTATATTAGCTATTGTAAAGCCAATTCAAACCCTGAAAGAAAAAAAACCATCAATACTGAAAATACTAATAATGGATTCAATTAACGGTTTATCCCCCACTACTGTCCATTCTTTATACAGGAGGGAAGGGCCTTTTCAAATGGGTTGCTCCATTCCTTAAGAGTTCTCCTTCTCACTGTATTTGTCCCGTTATTCTGAATGATCATTTTCACTCATTCATTTGTTGGCTGCACTCAATGTTTCAGTAATGAGTTGGAAAAACAATGCGGTACATGGAAGACTTGAAGGTCTCCCAATATTTCAGAAGAAAAAAGAAAATGCTGATGGCTATTAAGAATATTTTTCCTTTATATGATCGAAGTGAAGCCTTAGTGGAGTGTATCTTCAGGGGCTTGTTTAGGCCTCAGTAGCCTGTGCTAGTTATCAAAAAAGAAGATCATTTTTGGAGGCAGTGGGAAGTAATTTCTTAAGATGAGCGTTAGCATAGGTTTAGTGCCTGAAAGGTGCCCCTGGGCCTTGTGCCCGACCTATTGTAGTATTTTATACTCACCTGCTCCGTGCAGGAAACTCAGCTTGACTCACCGTCTTCAGTGCTTCCACGCTTTCCAGCCGCCGGAACCTCTTCTCCACTTCTGGAGTCTTCTTGGCGAGGGCTTTCTTAGCCCTTACAAGGGCTCCCCACCGACGTTCTCCTCACTGGTGTCTTTTTTGTAGTTTGCGGGCCGCAGGGTAGCTCACAGCCATTACAAGGGCTCCCTGTCGCTTCTGTCACATCTGCCGCTGCCGCCGGCGCTGGATGTCGAAAGACGTCCTCTCTCTCCTCTCAGCCGCCGAACTGCTCTAATGGCAGCACCCGGGGGCTTATGAAGCCGCCGGCATGCTGACGTCATTGGCCGTCGCCAGTAGTTCAAATGGCTGGAGGCGAGCCAGGAGTGGCCAGCAGCGGGAAGCGAGCCAATCAAGGCTCCCTTGCCTGCTGCCACCGGGACCTGCAAAAGAAGAGAAGGGATACTCACCGCTGGAACGCCGGGGTGGTGAGTATCTTTCTCTGTCTTCTATCTTCGCCCTCTTCAGGGGCAGCTGGATTACGGGGCACTCCTCCACAGCAGGAATGTTCTTGCCCTTTTCATGATTCATTGAAACAGCAGAGGCTGTACCAGTGATTTCCATTGCCATTAATATTGCCAAGCTGTGGCTTGCTTTCAGACCACTGGATGGCACTG
Organism: Mixophyes fleayi; assembly: GCF_038048845.1. Classification (NCBI taxonomy): domain Eukaryota; kingdom Metazoa; phylum Chordata; class Amphibia; order Anura; family Limnodynastidae; genus Mixophyes; species Mixophyes fleayi. Next base: position 189,295,165 of record NC_134406.1, read on the forward strand.
CAGGCACCAAAACTAGAATGGTCCTCTCAGAGTAGGCCATGTTCCTGTCACTTTATGACCCATGCAAGACATCTGCTTTGCATTTACAAATACCTCTTCTTAGGCAGAGTAGACAGTTGAGGGTCAACTTAGAGTACAAATCTGCATCAGGAGAGAAAGCTACTGCTATTTGTGGTACACAAGATCTAATAGAGGTATTTGGGACCCTATAATCAACATCCTTCTGCTAGACCCAGCTAGCACCTTTCTTAGACCTGATAAAATTTATTGGTGGCTGAAGCCATCCCACCCACAAAATAATCTGCTAAATGGTAACTTATAGTACTGCAGGAAAAAACAACATATATCTATGTCACTCATCTTTCAATATACTCTTCATTGTCAGGTTCATTGTCTTCAGATTTCATTATCTCTCTCCCTAAAAAGAATGTTGGAACAATATTCTGCCTACCCAAAAGCAGATTTCAAGGAAGTCACTGACAAGTAACACCTCATCACCTATACAACTGTAGAATTGATTTAGTTCCTGGAATTATGCATCCCTAAAATCAAGTCTTTTCCCTATTTACTCCTTTACAGCAATAAATAAAAGAGACTTTGGCCAAAGTGTTTCTCTATCCATCCTCCTTTCCTGTTTGCTCTTTCTTTATCAATAAAATGATTTTATTCTTAGTCCTACTGTTGACTACTGTGGTCTTAATAAAATTATTAAACCAAATTAATTCCTGAATTGCAAGATCAATTTAAAATGGAAAAGTTTCACATTAATCATGGTTTATTTCAGAGGTATAAGCTTATACCAGTAAGGGAAGAAGATTAATGAAAGTTGGCCTTTAATGACAGATGCACATTATGTTTATCCGGTTAGGTATGTTGTACCAATAACATATTTAGAAAATATATATTAACCTCAACCTGATAGACATCCTGAAGGGAAATAAACATGTTCTAGGATTTGAAACCACCTATAGAGAGTTTATGAAAATGTAACTTTCCTGTCAGCTCTACTTGAAAAATATAATGACCCAAAACATTGATCTCCATATGTTGTTCAGGACTTTAATCAAGCTCATTGTGCCTTTGCCTTTACCACAGGCTGTGCCATTCTATATGTATATATATATATATATATATATATATATATATATATATATATATATAAATATGTATATATATATATATATGAGAAGAGTTGAATGCTACATATGGATAAAGTATGTATTCACTTTCATCTATTATTTGAAAGTGTATTAGCTCCAAGTACATTCTTTTTCCTCACATATAGCTTAGTTGTTGAAGTTTGGTGCACATTTGCTAAAATATATAATGATCTGCATGAATAAATGTTTGCATTGAAACTGGATTTAAAACACTTTGACAACAAAATTACTGTTTTAGGAACATGACAAATAAAGTCATTTTGAGAGCATTCCAACCCATGAATTTGCCAGCTTACTTAAATGCTTTGAAATGTATGTTATTAATTATAAAACCTTGTCAGGGATTTTTCATTTCCAAAATATAATAAGAACATAGAGTAACATTTGCCTGATAGTTCCCCTTTATGATAGGGGTCACACTTACTAGGTTACAACTTCAAGAAAAATTCCCTACTGCTGTCTCATTGACTCATATCACTTCTGCTTTTTTGCATTCTGGAAATAAAATTATAAAATGTGCTTGCACATTTCAGTTTTTACATCTGTATTTTGAATTGACTGTATCTTAAGGTTGCTGCAACCTTAAAGAGAGGGCATAGATGTGTCCAGTGCAAAGATAAAGCAGCCAACATCACCAAGTGGTACAGTTACACTTGGCATATGGACATGCAAAGATATTCCTCCTAAAAGGCGTATCAGAAGATACAAGTAACCCAACATCGGATGCATGTCCAAGGAGCAAAATTAACTTGCACCTGCATGCTCTTCCTGTACTACACTTGCACATGAATGTCCCTGATCTGTCTCTCAAACCACTGCAAATAGCCGTAAGTGCAACTCACAATATGGGTTTTAAGGTGTGTACATGCGAAGTCCAGCAAAAATTGTGTGAAATACATGGTTAGGGCGCGCAAATATACTTACCTGCTACAGGTGGTTGATGTTCATGATGGCAGCAGGCTACACTTTCATCTACCAATATGACTAGCTTATGGCTCTTGAAGGTGGTGGCACTTTAGAGCAGCTCTGTGTCCTGCCTACCACATAATCATATTATTCAAAAATACAACAGTTAGAAAATTGTGAAGGCAGTGGGAAATTACAGAGCAATACCAAGCAAAGCCATCACAACAAGAACAGGGATATATAAAAAAAAATGTACTATAATACCATCTCAGTTCAGCTGCTGGAGCCAGTGAGTTCATGTGTCATTGCTGTGGCCATCTCTATTGATCTTCGTGGCCTCCCCAGTGGCGGCCGCTGCCACCACCACAATTCCTGTGTCTAGCACAAGAGGGTACACATGCAGCACAAAAGTGAAAACCTTTTCCAGAACCAAAAAAGGTAGGAGGTTTAATTAAGCTAAATGGTGATTTATAGTTGCCAGCATATTTAGATTTCTTCAATGATTAAGTAATCTGTCATGTCTCTACCTGCCCCTGTCTCTTCTAACCGTTCTATTCCACCATTAGCTGCACAAAAAGGCCTCCAATGATAACTTTGATATAGGGGGCTGATAGTGCTTGTGCTTTACAATAGCCACTCACACTTACCCAACCAGCACACTTCTTAGATTGAAGGCTGATTTCGGCAGGTCCATTTTTAACTATGTGATTGTATGTTATTTATTTGTATCATGATCCCCTCAATGTATAGCGCAGCATAATGTTGGTGCTTTATAAATAAAGCATAATAGCAATAATAATAATACTAGGCCTCACATTGCCTATTGACATATTGTCGCCTTTAGAGATGCTCAAACTTTCTCAAAAATGTTTTTCGAAGTCCTGCAATGAATCGGCGCTAAAGTTAAAAAAAATCACCAGAAGTTCAGAAAACTTTAGATAAACTAAAACATTTGACATAAATTCAAGACAAGCATGTTTGACTATGTTCAAGCTGGTTCGACCATGATTGTTTTGAACAAGTTTGAGCTTAATAACTACATTGCATGGTATCTATGCCAGCTTTACAGTGCAAAGGACGAACCTCAAGCTTCCAGTGCATATGGTGAACCTTGAACTTCGAACACAGCTGGTTGGGTTGCTAACAATACTATAAAATGCAGCCATTAAAGTTCAAACAGGCAACATTTTATGGTTTACTTTAACATTTTTAAGAACCTCGAACATGAACTGTGAAATGCGAAAAGTGAATCTAGAACTTTAACCTTGAATGCAAAATATAAATAACTTTAAGGGTCCCTAGAACTTTCCTTGTTCCTCACTTCCTTATCTTCTTTTGTCCCCTAGTGTAGGTTCATTGCTGACAAATATAATGGAGAAACTTTTAACAGCTTCAATACAGTGTGTTAAAAATAGGATTCACAAATATATTACATGTTTCTGGCACCCCTCTTCAGGTCCCCAGACATTGGCTAGGTTATGATCATACTATCTGTCTGTGTGTCCTGGCCTCAGTTTGCTAAGATTCTTATACAGGGTCTTCCGGTTTTACATTACAATGGCTTGGCTTGGTGTTATGCCAGCTAGTGCTGCTAAGTACTGGCAGCCGTGGAGTACTCACATTGAAATCCCAATGGGCTTTTGTAAGCTTGGAACCATTGGTCAGAGTGCAAAAAAAGAGTTGTATATGTGTATATGAATGTCTGCTTATTTAGCCGAAAAAATAAATTAGGAATTAAAGCTCTGTCGTTAAAATCTTAATGGTGCCTAAAATGAATCTTTATAGCCTGTCTCAACTACGGGGTTCTGGAAAATTTAAAAGAACTGATAATTAAGCTATATGTAAAACATAGTAACATGTTTTGAAACTCCAAAACACTGTGTTGGTCAGAATTTAGGAAGCACAGCACTTGTACAGGTAAGTCATGACTATTCTGCATTATGTCTTATTTGTTTAACATTAATATATACACTTAAATTTGCAGTTTATGTCTCTGTTCCCTTGTATCTAGAAACAGAAATCCTCCTTACTGTACGTATATAGGTTCCAAAATTTTAGTTTCCTGTACTAATAGCACTTTTCATTGAAACAGGAAAAACACTGAGGTGTAGGACTATACTGAGTCCAAGAAAAACACAGGCACCACAGCTGAATGTGCAATGATGTGGAGCTGCTAATATTATATTGGAATGGAGTAGTTTGGTGCCCGAGTGAAAATTACATTTTGGCTGCTGGCAACAATTCCCATTACAGTAAAGAAAGGCACTCCAGCAGCTGAATCTAACCAACTAAGCCCCAGCACCATGTCACTGATGCAGTATGGGACTGGCAGCATATGCCAACCAAAGATTATAATGCTTAAAGTATAGAAATATAGTTCTAATTAAAGTTTTGTAAAAGGCTATAGTAGTAAAATATTTAATTTTTTTTTGCAATTTTTGATTTGCGAGTCCACTCCCTCTCAAGTATTCCTACATCTTTCTTTTATCCAGTATTATGACGTTGTTTTATTTCACATGTCAATCATTTTAAACATTGTCAAGTCAGCTGGACATAACAGTGCACACAGTGGGTTCCATAGATGATTGTGATGCTTATAAGGAAAAACTTTGGTGTTTGTACTGCTTGGTTATCCATATAATACACCTGTGATTGCTCCCATAAAATTACAATGCAGAATTTACTTTGTTTCTATTTTTGTAAAGCTTTCCCATAGTAACTTTGCTTGTTGTTTACCAGGGAGCGAAGTGACATGTTTTATTCCTCACTCTGGTTGCCTTTGTTTTAACAAAACAAAATAATTGCAACTTCATTTGAAGCATCAGACCCATGAGGTTAGCAATTAGAACTAGGAGTAAGTTTAGCTAGAAGGTGCAATTTTGCACCTTAGCTAAACCATTTTTTCCGGTACAGATTAAAATGCACAGATGAGTTGGGAGGTGGGTGCTTTCTAGCTTAACCCTAAATCACAGTATAACAATTAAGCTGGCCAGTATTTATGTGCAACATGTAAGTGCAGGCAGTATTTTCCCTGCATGCAACAAAATTGCATGATTCCAGGTGCAAATTTTCACCCTTTAGTTAGATTTGTTCCTAACTATAAATAAGGCCAATCGGTTATTCATTTGATCTTGGTATTTAGTGCTGAACTCTTCTGTAGAACCCGCATATACATAAGATTTAAATACAGGCTAATTAATTCAGAGTCAAAATACAGTACTAAGAGTTGTATTTATATTGAAGTTGATGTATTGAACCTTATCAGACTTTTTTCTAATATATTATAATAAATATTTCTGAACTGTTAACTTTGTGGGGTTTAGGTAATTTTCTCTTTGTCAGATTGCAGCTGGGTAAGTGAATTCCTACTTGGCCTTTGAATATTTTGCTCACTTCAGACAAATGGGACAGATTGAGATACATTACCACAGCATCTACACTGGGACTTGCAATGGAATGGAAAATTGAAAGTGCATGGTTACACTTGACAGAGGGTCAGACCAGACAGATCATTAATACAATAGTTGGATGATTTGTGGTAAGATCTTCATTCGTGGTAAATTTTAAGGTTATAAGGTGTACTATTAGATGATGTAAAATAGCCGCAATAAAGTGCACTTATGAGGAACTTCTGGCCTTATTACCCTTCATTCCTTTGAGACTATTTTCCTTGCAATATCCTTAAAGGCAGACTTGTATTTTTGGCTGACATTGTGGCTCCCATAGATTTCAGTAATCCAATAAAGCACATGACCTCTAGTTATTAGCGGCCTTCCAATCAACTTCACTTCAAATTTGTCTTGGGAATTTAAAAAAGCCTAAATATTTTAAGATCTGTATGTACCAGGCATATACAGGTCATTGTGGTACAATAGCGCAAGCATGAAACTGACGTTAAAACACCAGAAGACCAAGGTCTGTGTTTTCAGGTCAACTATGCAAACAAACTTTGTGGTTTACACTTTATTACTGGGATTTCTGCACAAGAACCCACTAGATGATCTCAAAGCCGAAGGTCAAATAATTTATATTAACAATGTGGACTCTTTATTTTATAAAACAAAAGTTCAAAAATTATTAGAACACTGAGAGAGACAATACAAACTCTCAATCTAGAGAGTGTGCCAGAAGCCATCTAATTTGGTAACTGACGCTCAAAAAAAACAATATCAAACATCCATTGAAAGTTATTTCCACTAAATAAAAATTGGTTATAGTATTGGACTTTTACCGCGGCATCCTCTTAATTTGTACTCTGTTTTAGAATTTTTGTTAGAATGATTTTTTTAAACAAGAACGGCCCTTTCTGCACTCTCTGCACTTAAATCCTCTCCTTTGCCTTCCTCATATGTACTTCTGTTCTGTTTTTATGTATGATTTGTTTTATGTTTGATTTGTCATACTCACTGTTTGGCGTTTCAGAGTTTTGTAGTGCTATACAAATAAATTATGATGATGATGATGATAACTATAGAGAAAACATAGATGTAGGAATAAAAAAATAAAAAAATAAATTCATTACCCTAATGGTAGGGTAATTTCTGAGCTCAGTTAGTTTTCATGAGAGAAACAGATTATTGGCCTTAATGGAATATCACATATATATATATATACACACCACCTATACCATATATATATAAATATATATATATATATATATATATATATATATATATTTATTTTAAGTGGACTAATAAACAGCAAGGTAAAAATCAGCAAATCAGCAGCAGGTTAACTTGGACTACCTCTCGCTCCAGCAAAATTTGTCACAGACGTACTCTTTTCACCAAGCTGAGTCAATGGCAAGCAAGAAGTGATAAAGCTGCAGGTAAATGAAGTAAATAGATCAATGAGATCAATTAGTATAGGAACAACAATCAGTTGATTTAAAAAAACTGTATAATAACAAATAAAAACAGTATAGATGTAATATTCACAAGTTAAAATAAAATTTGCACATATTCTATATTTGTATAATAACAACTGTAATATAGAATTGGGTTTATTGAATATAACTGATACTTGTTTTCTCAATGATAATTACAAATACTGAATGTTTCCAATCTGAAACATTACAATATGCAAACATTTTTGGTATCAGCTGGTAAATTTTACTTCCATTATGCTTTTTGTTTACTATTTGTACACCTGATTGTTGTCTCTTTACTATTTGCTCTTATTGTTCTAAGTACTTAATTTGTATCTTCCTGATGCCTTGTTTTAAACCTGGCATTTGCTTCAGTTCTGACAGCCTAATGAAAAGGTCCGCCTTAGAAATGAGTTGCTTTGACACAGATGGTCTAGGTTAACCTTTTGGCCACAGTCGAACATCCTGTAAATGTTGTGTGGTTTTGTTGTTTGAATAATCATATTTTAAATGCGTTTCTGATTTCTACTTTTTTCTAATAAACTGCTTGATCTAGTTGCGGGTTTCAGTTACTTACAGCACCTCCTGAACTAGGCATCTATTTATCATTACAAAATACTCTAATCAGGCACTAGGATATAGCAAAAATGGAGATCACACTCCCACAGATCCTTACTGAAGCTGTAGAGGGGTAGTGTTAGTACCGCATAAAATTTTGCCAAATATACTGGATGTACAGTGCAAAACAGGTATTGTGGGTAGTGTCCTATAAAATACAGCTCAGTACGAAGACAATAGTAATAAGAGGGAATTAGTGGTGCTGTATGAACAAATAGATGATGATGATGATGATAAAAGGTAGGTCAGAACGGGTGATAATAGATCAGCACAGCAAATTCTGGGTTAATAAGCCTCAAAGTATGGACTGTGGTATAGTAGGAGGTAGAGATTACGTAACACTCACAACCTCCACTATAGTTGCGTAGCCATTTTAGCATTTGTAAAACTACAGTCAGTAGAGGTAGTGACTTTAACCATCTAGGAACGTCATCCATGACTTCTGAGGCTGCCGGGGGCTGCACAGTATGTGCAGGTCCGCTCGGCAGTGACAGGCAGGGACAGTGTGCTGCCCGACTGCTCTGATTGTGTTTAAAACACAATCAGAGCAGCCGGGCAGCACACTGTCACTGCCAAACGGACCTGCACATACTGTGCAGCCATCCGCAGCAAACCCCTGCTAGGGGGGGCGATTGCCCCGATCGCACCCCCCTGGATCTGCCACTGTACACATGTGTGTTCATGAGGTAAAATTACCTCACGAAAATGAGTTTGACCCCTCAACTCGTCAATAATGTCAGTATACCAAATTTCAGCCCTTTTTGAGTTTTTTTTTTCCACACACACTAAGAATTTAGTAGGTCAGTTAACCCGTGCATGATACTCATGCATTCTAGTCAAATCAAGCTACTTAAGGTGTTAAAAACTCCCCACTGTCACCCCCGGCAACCACCAACCACTCCCAACTGTCACTTCTTCTTCAAGAAATATATAGGTCAGTGTATAACTCTGCCCAGCAGGTGGCGCTGCAGCTTGGTTTTTTTTTTTCACATACAGACAGACTAACACACGCCACTAGACATTTATATTATAGATATATATATACATATATATTTAGGATTATCCTCATCTGGTACTATATTGGTGTAATGTCTTTTTTACCAATACTGAACAGTGATTTATATAGCTAGATTGGCTTTGTATTAGTTAGATCTGTCATATGGAACCCATACTTTTTGGGTTGATTATATGTATTTGATATTGTATGTATTATTGTACCATTGTATGGAATATCTGTATATGTAATAGCCAGAATTTCATGTACTAGATAGCACTTTTAATGATGGCTCTGATTATAATATTAATTATGTTAATGTATGTCTCTATGTGTACAGGTCCTGTTTTTGGACTATTGGTATGGTAATATAATTTATTCGCCATACCGGAAGTGATCTAATAGGATATGACATATCGGGCTTGAGATATTTTTGCCCATACTTTTAATGTTATATAATAAGAGGATTTAGATACATATTATGTATATAGGACTTCTAGTATACACATCCTTAAATAGCTCTATATGTAATAATAGCTCTATATGTAATAATATTATTTGATTGGGAATGTTTTTTGTGGGGATCGCTATACCGGAAATGACCAAACCGGATGTGAGGTATCGGGATTGAGATGGCTTCCGCCCACTCTTCCGGAGTCGCATTTTGATTGGTTGGATGTGAAGACAACTAAGCATATAAGAGTCCATAGTGGCTTGTATTCATTACTCCTTGAAAAAGTCTTTATATAAGACAAAACGCGTCGGGGAGCTGTTTCTTGTCTGTATCCTGTGACCGTTGTGGGATGTGTATGAGACGTTGCCGGCTGGTACTCCTTTCATCTGCGCATGTGCTAGAGGACAGATAAGCGTGTTTTTATCCTTTTTATGTACGGGCATTTGTTTTACTGTGTTGCAGAGCTAATTTGCTGCCATTAAATACATGATTGCTCTGAATTCTGATTTGGTCTTACGTTATCACACTATTGTGGCCATTTTTGAGTCTGCAGATTAGCGGTAGTCAATATGACTGGATGTGCCATCTGAATAAAGGGCTCGTTGAGAGGATTCCTATTTTATCCGGTACCATTAGAGTGACTGCTAATCTTGGCCCAGATTTACTGATTATTCGGTACGAGCACTACATATCTGTGGAGAGTGTCATATATCACTTTTAATACACTATGGTTGGCACTCCCTGTCTTTTTGCATCTTATTTATTAGGAATGACACTTGCAGACAGGTGTTGAATGACTGGGAAGCTGCCTATTGAAAAATGTAAGTATATTCCTGTTTATTATTTGCACTTGGTGTTAATAAGCGCTTTACAGCTTAAAGACTTTTTGGGTGTCATATATATATATATATATATATATATATATATATATATATATACATATAAAACAGATATATATATATATATATATATATATATATATATATATATATATATATATTTATATATATACCATATATATATATTTTAAGTGGACTAATAAACGGCAAGGTAAACTCTCGCTCCAGCAACATTTGTCACAGACGTACTCTTTTCACCAAGCTGAGTCAATGGCAAGCAAGAAGGGATAAAGCTGCAGGTAAATGAAGTAAATAGATCAATGAGATCAATTAGTAAAGGAACAACATTCAGATGATTTAAAAAAAACTGTATAATAACAAATAAAAACAGTATAGATGTAATATTCACAAGTTAAAATAAAATTTGCACATATTCTATATTTGTATAATAACAACTGTAATATAGAATTGGGTTTATTGAATATAACTGATACTTGTTTTCTCAATGATAATTACAAATACTGAATGTTTCCAATCTGAAACATTACAATATGCAAACATTTTTGGTATCAGCTGGTAAATTTTACTTCCATTATGATTTTTGTTTACTATTTGTACACCTGATTGTTGTCTCTTTACTATTTGCTCTTATTGTTCTAAGCACTTAATTTGTATCTTCCTGATGCCTTGTTTTAAACCTGGCATTTGCTTGAGTTCTGACAGCCTAATGAAAAGGTCCGCCTTAGAAATAAGTTGCTTTGACACAGATGGTCTAGGTTAACCTTCTGGCCACAGTCGAACATCCTGTAAATGTTGTGTGGTTTTGTTGTTTGAATAATCATATTTTAAATGCGTTTCTGATTTCTACTTTTTTCTAATAAACTGCTTAATCTAGTTGCGGGTTTCAGTTACTTACAGCACCTCCTGAACTAGGCATCTATTTATCATTACAAAATACTCTAATCAGGCACTAGGATATAGCAAAAATGAAGATCACACTCCCATAGATCCTTACTGAAGCTGTAGAGGGGTAGTGTTAGTACCGCATAAAATTTTGCCAAATATACTGGATGTACAGTGCAAAACAGGTATTGTGGGTAGTGTCCTATAAAATACAGCTCAGTACGAAGACAATAGTAATAAGAGGGAATTAGTGGTGCTGTATGAACAAATAGATGATGATGATGATGATAAAAGGTTTTCTATGATTTTGTCTATTCCACTTATATTGTATCCCCTTTCTATAAACCTAGTTTTCAAGATTTCGCTTTGATCTTTAAAAGTCTCTAAACTAGAACAATTCCTTCTTAGCCTAAGAAATTGGCCAGACGGAATATTTTGTAACCATTTACAATAATGGTTGCTGGTTATGTCAATAAAACTGTTGCAGTCAACTAGTTTAAAATGTGTACTTGTTACTATCCTGTTTTCTTTAATGGATATGTCCAAATCGAGAAAAGTTACTTGGTTTTTACTTGTACTAGTGGTGAATGACAGGTTGCGGTTGTTATCATTCATATCCGAAATAAATTTACATAGAGACTCTTCACTCCCCTCCAAATGAAGAGGATATCATCTATGAACCTCCGCCACAGGACCAAGTTCGCCACCAGAGTTGGATTCGCCCATACACATTCCTCCTCCCACCTGCTCATGAATATGTTGGCATAGCTGGGTGCAAACTTGGTTCCCATGGCGGTGCCTCTAACCTGTAAATAATGTTCATTCTCGAACCAAAAATGGTTATGAGTTAAAATGAAATAGATACTTTGGACCATAAATTCAATTTGTTTAGATGTCATGGATCCCTCCTCCTCCAGGGCAATTCTAATGCTCTCTATTCCTTGATCATGATCTATGCAAGTGTATAAGGTCTTGACATCACTAGTTACTAACCAAAATTTGTCTTCCCAAATGATTCCATCCAATATATTTAAAATCTCCATGGTATCCCTAATGTAGGATTTTTGCTTTTGTAATATGCTTTGTAGAAAAGAGTCTATATATTCAGACAGTGATGATGTGAGTGAGTTGATTCCCGAAATAATAGGGCGGCCTGGTGGTTTGCTAGCATTTTTGTGTATCTTGGGAAGATAATAGAACAAAGGAAGTTTGGGATGGGTAATATTGATATACTTGAACTCATCCCCATTTAATATGCCATCATCAAATCCTGATTTCAGAATCTGAATGAATTCTTTCTGAAATTTATGAATAGGATTGCTCTCCAGCTTCCTATACGTAGTAGTGTCCTCAAGGAGGTGGTATGCTTCCTCTAAATAGTCCTCTTTATTCAGAACAACCAACCCACCTCCTTTATCCACTGGCTTGATTACAATAGATGGGTCTTGAGTAAGTGCATCTAATGATCTTCTCTCTCTAAAGGTTAGATTGCTTTTATTACCCCTCTTATTAATTTCTACCTTCCTCAAATCTTCCTCAATGTTTTTTTGAAAAGTGGTGATATAATTACCCTTGATGTAAGATGGGTAGAATGTGGATTTTGATTTTAATCCTGAATGTTTATAAATATCCCCATAAACTTTCGGTTCATATGAAACACCCTCTCTCATGAAGAATTTTTTCAAAGTTATTTTTCGTATATATTTTTGTAAATCAATATATGTATTGAACTTATCCATCCTGTTGGAGGGTGCAAATTTTAAACCCTTCCGTAAGAGGGTCAGATCACTAACTGATAGATGTTTACTACTTAAATTGAAGATTCCTGCTGGGGAATCCTCTTTTTGATTAGTCAGATCTAGTTTCTGATTCTTTTTAGATGTCCCTCCCCCTCTCCTTCCTCTTCTGACGAGGACCCCTTTCTTCTTTTCATTATTGTTGTAACTTGTGGTGATGTGTTCTCTATCTCTTCCACCTCTAAAAAATGTTGTGTAGTGGGAGGTGTGTCATTTATATCTTGAGCGTTCCCTTCTAGATTCATTCGGTTATTTTCCGCATCTTCCAGATCTGGAGTACCACTATTTTGTCCTTCTTCATGTAATGGTTCTATCCCTGATCTACTATTACCCAATTGTTCCGATACTACAAGTATTTTCTCCATATCCTCTCTCCCTCTGTCAAAAGATTCTTTTGCTATTTGTGAATATTCCTCCATCTGTATATTAATAGCTGTCAGGGATCCTTTGTTGCTCTGTGAATGTGTATTCTCCTCATGTAAAAGCTTCATATACTGTTGATATGTGAGGTCCAGTTGTTCATAGACCTTCCTAGATTCCCCTTGATTGGGAGCTAACATGAGATTTAATGTTTTATTGGATCTAATCCCTTGTGAGTGATCAAATTGATCCCTTTTCACTTTCCTTGTTTTGACTGTAATAATGTCTGACTCAATTTTCATCAGTCTTTGACTTGCTACTTCCTCAAGCTTTATGAAGTGTGGATGATTTTTGTATTCCTCCATTTTCCCATAGAGATCTTTGATTTGAGTATCTAATATATCTAGCTCTTCCCTCCTCTTCTCAATGATCAATTCCATAAATAAATGTGAACAGTTATCTAATATACTGTTCCATTTCTCCATGAATTCATGGTTGTCTGTGTTGTGTGTGGGTTTTTTTTAAATCCTCAGACCTCTTGGGATGATGTTTCTATTCCTATATACCTGTAATGTGTTTGCGTCCCACCATGTTTTTGCTTCTTTATATAAAATTTTCTCTAATTGTAAAAAGTTCTCACAAAAAGACATCTCATCCATACCCAGTACCTGTGTGCTTGAAATCTTATTGAACACTGAATAGGCTAACGTGCTCCTTCTTTCCCTGATACTGGATATGCTTTCTGTCATGGTGACTATGTTTGGGAGACAATACAATCTATAGATAGGGGCTGCAAGACCAAATAGAGGCTAAAACAATAGATCCACACACAAAAGTTGTGATCTGCGCACTCCAAGGATTGGGGGAAAGGAAAAGGGATGCTGCCACTACTCCAAGTGAAGAATAGCCTCTACTTCACAGTACAATACAATTTCAATACAGACAGAAGTCGGCGCAGGGGGAAGGATTTCACCCTTATTAAAGCTGAGTGTGTCACAATTGTTTTCAGTCTCCCACAGCCCAAATGTATACAGTGTGAGTGAGTGAACTTGAACTTAACCTTTTTTTCCCCTTACTATAGGAAAGAGGCAAGCTCAAAATCAATATTCAATCCTGAAGGTGTCAATGTCTTCAATCTATATATCCACTTCGCTTCCTCACAATTAATTCTCTTGATAAAATCCCCTCCCCTCCAGTCCTCCTTTACCTCACAAATAGCAAGAAATGTGATACCTGATGGATTTTGTCCATGTTTTTCTTTGAAGTGTTTTGATAAGCTGTGTGTTTCTATACCCAAGCTGATATTACGAATGTGTTCTGTAATCCTGACCTTGAGTTGTCTCACCGTCCGCCCCACATACTGTAACCCACACGGGCAGGTAATAAGGTACACCTTGGAGTCACAGGTAAGTTTACTTTTAATATGGAACATTTCATGAGTGGTATTAGATTTAAATGTTTGTATACCTTTAGTGGTCTTGATTTTTGCATTTCTACATGGGAGACATCTAGTACAGTAATAGAAATTATTTTTTGTAGTTTCTTTCGTAAGCCAGTTTGCCTTCCTTTCTAATTTTTGAGGTAAATAACTATGTACTAACTTGTTTTTAAGATTTGGTGCTCTCCTAAAGGTGATCTGTGGATTTTTTGGTAGTACTTTACCTAGGATCTCATCCTGCAGGAGCAAGTGCCAATGTTTCCTCAGTAGTTTCCTGACTTGCGGAGCAGAGTCCGAGGGTTCTTTCCGGCACTCTGAGACTGAGGACGGCTGGAGTTACTCAAGACACGAGGAATCGTTTAATCGCGTTCTCCTGCGGGACTCTGAGGGTTGATATATAAAGATACCTTTATGGGAACAGACACCGCTGCTTAATGTGAGTGTTTTTAATGATATTTTAATAAATGCAGATTACATTTTTACGCTATGAGCGGATTTTTTCTCTTCTTTCCCCACATATATACTAATTGGGTTGAGGAGGAACTAAAACATTTCTCAAGAAGTGATCAAGGGCACCATCATACACCCTGATAGAACTGTGATTTTGAACTGGTAACGTCAGAGACATTCCCCATAAGAAGTGGGGTAGGACTTATTAAGTTTGGAAAGTTTAACATTTGCATATTGTCTGTCTCCCTCTGTCTCCAAATCCTTCCCCCTGCGCCGACTTCTGTCTGTATTGAAATTGTATTGTACTGTGAAGTAGAGGCTATTCTTCACTTGGAGTAGTGGCAGCATCCCTTTTCCTTTCCCCCAATCCTTGGAGTGCGCAGATCACAACTTTTGTGTGTGGTACTAGTAGATTAAAACAACAATTGACTGTTAAACAATCATTTGCAAGAGTGAGCAAGTATGACATCTGTCACCCACTTGCACAGCAGATCAGAGGCGCCATAATAGTATTAGATCTGCATCCAATATCCACCATTAGTGCAGTATATTTTAGACAGTTAATTGAGGTCCTGTGTCCCTGTTACCAAATTCCATCTCAACACCAGTTTACTAGATAAGCAATTCCTCACCTGTAACAAGAGATTACAAAAAAACAAAATTATTAGGCTACAAATTGCAATTCTACCCACTTTACACTTAACCACAGATATGTGGACAAGCGGAACTGGGCAAACTAAAGATTATATGAGTGTGACAGCCCACTTGGTTGGTGAATCGCCTTCAGCAGCAGGAACAGCAGGATCATCTAACAAACAATGCCAGTTCTTTCAGAGGCAGGCTACTCTGTGTATCGCCGGCTTCACTAAAAGGCATACCGCTGACAACCTGTTAGAAAAACTAAGGAATGCCATTGCAACATGGCTTATCAGTTCTGTTAGTCATATTCCTACAGCTAGCTAACTTATCCACTTTTCTGCAGCACTAAGGGTTAACAGTTTTCCGTTAGTGAATTCTCCTGTTCCTCCTATCCAAGATCCAAGAATGGGGGAATCTTCCAGTGGGAAGCTGGCTCATTCCAACAAGTTGCTTAGTTAAAGCAACAGCCTCAACAACAATGAGGCCTCTGCCACCACAACTCTGTAGCTGGGCTTCAAGAAGAAGAGACTGTGACATGATGACAAGCATATACAAAAGTGGAAGCTGCTCAAATCAATTTATAGGCCATAACAGGTGCTGAAAGGGTGGGGTTATCCTGCAAGGAACATACACACAACATTTTTTCCCCAGCACACTGCTATAGCCAGCAACAGATCTGCCATTTCTACTGTAGATAAAAATGCAAAAGTCTTTGTTGCACACATTTGCAAATGTATGTTTAAGCCATCCTGCCACGCCAAGGCGCTTTTGCATATAGGATGGTCCTACTCTAAACAATGAGAGTCCCTATATTTGGGCCATACATATGTGTTTTTAAATTGAGAGCTAACTTACCAAAGAGGTACCCCAGAAGCCTCCAAATAGCAATCCAATGTCAGCACTCCCCCTCAGCTACTGACACCAACATGCCTCTCAGACAAATACAAAAGTGGAAGCTGCTCAAATCAATTTATAGGCCATAACAGGTGCTGAAAGGGTGGGGTTATCCTGCAAGGAACATACACACAACATTTTTTCCCCAGCACACTGCTATAGCCAGCAACAGATCTGCCATTTCTACTGTAGATAAAAATGCAAAAGTCTTTGTTGCACACATTTGCAAATGTATGTTTAAGCCATCCTGCCACGCCAAGGCGCTTTTGCATATAGGATGGTCCTACTCTAAACAATGAGAGTCCCTATATTTGGGCCATACATATGTGTTTTTAAATTGAGAGCTAACTTACCAAAGAGGTACCCCAGAAGCCTCCAAATAGCAATCCAATGTCAGCACTCCCCCTCAGCTACTGACACCAACATGCCTCTCAGACAAATACAAAAGTGGAAGCTGCTCAAATCAATTTATAGGCCATAACAGGTGCTGAAAGGGTGGGGTTATCCTGCAAGGAACATACACACAACATTTTTTCCCCAGCACACTGCTATAGCCAGCAACAGATCTGCCATTTCTACTGTAGATAAAAATGCAAAAGTCTTTGTTGCACACATTTGCAAATGTATGTTTAAGCCATGCTGCCACGCCAAGGCGCTTTTGCATATAGGATGGTCCTACTCTAAACAATGAGAGTCCCTATATTTGGGCCATACATATGTGTTTTTAAATTGAGAGCTAACTTACCAAAGAGGTACCCCAGAAGCCTCCAAATAGCAATCCAATGTCAGCACTCCCCCTCAGCTACTGACACCAACATGCCTCTCAGACAAATACAAAAGTGGAAGCTGCTCAAATCAATTTATAGGCCATAACAGGTGCTGAAAGGGTGGGGTTATCCTGCAAGGAACATACACACAACATTTTTTCCCCAGCACACTGCTATAGCCAGCAACAGATCTGCCATTTCTACTGTAGATAAAAATGCAAAAGTCTTTGTTGCACACATTTGCAAATGTATGTTTAAGCCATGCTGCCACGCCAAGGCGCTTTTGCATATAGGATGGTCCTACTCTAAACAATGAGAGTCCCTATATTTGGGCCATACATATGTGTTTTTAAATTGAGAGCTAACTTACCAAAGAGGTACCCCAGAAGCCTCCAAATAGCAATCCAATGTCAGCACTCCCCCTCAGCTACTGGCACCAACATGCCTCTCAGACAAATACAAAAGTGGAAGCTGCTCAAATCAATTTATAGGCCATAACAGGTGCTGAAAGGGTGGGGTTATCCTGCAAGGAACATACACACAACATTTTTTCCCCAGCACACTGCTATAGCCAGCAACAGATCTGCCATTTCTACTGTAGATAAAAATGCAAAAGTCTTTGTTGCACACATTTGCAAATGTATGTTTAAGCCATCCTGCCACGCCAAGGCGCTTTTGCATATAGGATGGTCCTACTCTAAACAATGAGAGTCCCTATATTTGGGCCATACATATGTGTTTTTAAATTGAGAGCTAACTTACCAAAGAGGTACCCCAGAAGCCTCCAAATAGCAATCCAATGTCAGCACTCCCCCTCAGCTACTGACACCAACATGCCTCTCAGACAAATACAAAAGTGGAAGCTGCTCAAATCAATTATATGAGTGTGACAGCCCACTTGGTTGGTGAATCGCCTTCAGCAGCAGGAACAGCAGGATCATCTAACAAACAATGCCAGTTCTTTCAGAGGCAGGCTACTCTGTGTATCGCCGGCTTCACTAAAAGGCATACCGCTGACAACCTGTTAGAAAAACTAAGGAATGCCATTGCAACATGGCTTATCAGTTCTGTTAGTCATATTCCTACAGCTAGCTAACTTATCCACTTTTCTGCAGCACTAAGGGTTAACAGTTTTCCGTTAGTGAATTCTCCTGTTCCTCCTATCCAAGATCCAAGAATGGGGGAATCTTCCAGTGGGAAGCTGGCTCATTCCAACAAGTTGCTTAGTTAAAGCAACAGCCTCAACAACAATGAGGCCTCTGCCACCACAACTCTGTAGCTGGGCTTCAAGAAGAAGAGACTGTGACATGATGACAAGCATGTCATCATCTGCTTGGGCCTCAAGTAAGTGTTTGAAGGGATGGTGATGCCTTACTGGACACTCTGATCAGTATGTTTACCAAGTCATTGACACCCGTAGACATCTCTATGATTGAGACCCACTCTGTGTATACATGAATATTCTAACATCTTACTCACTGACACCTTACCTGGTGTATATGTAAAACATATAGTAATGGGAGTAACTTTGATGCCTTTTGCATTGTAAGGGGGTTACATGGGTTCTATCTATAGTGTATGACAGTCACTTGATGCACTCTGTATTGTTTATTGATCACTGGGATGCTCTTTGTATTCTGTATACATCCCTGGAATGCTCTCTGTATCGTATGGTAGTCGCCAGGCTGCTCTGTTTTGTAGGACAGCCACTAGGTTGCTCTCTGTACTGTATAGTACTCACAAGTGCACTTTCTATATTGTCTGGTGTTCACAGGGTTGCTCCCTGCATCGTATGATGCACACAAGTATGGTCTCACTTTTGTGTATTGGTTACTAGGGTCTGCATGTTCTCTTGTATTGTATGGGGATCATAAGAGTGCTCTCTGTATTGTATGGTGGACACTTTTATGCTCTTTATATTGTATGATAGTAACTTGGATGCTCTCTCTACTGTATGGTGGCCACTAGGATGCTTTATGTATTGTATGGCAGTCATTAAATTGCTATATGTATTGTATAAGGGGCACTGGGATGCACTCTCTATTGTATAGCAGTCACCAGGATGCTCTCTGAATTGTATGGCAACCACTGGGATGCTCTCTGTACTGTTTGGCAGTCACATGGATACTGTTTGTATTGTATATCAGCCACTTTCTGTATTCTATATTGGTTACCAGGATGCTCTCTGTATTGTATGATGGTCAAAAGGATGTTCTCTCTATTACATGGCGGTCACTAGGATGCTCTCTATATTGTATGGCAGCCACTAGGATGCTCTCTGTATTGTGTAGCGTTCAGAAGGATGCTTTCTGTATTCTATATTGGTTATCAGGATGCTCTCTCTATTGTATGATGGTCAAAAGGATATTCTCTGTATTACATGGTGGTCACTAGGATGCTCTCTATATTGTATGGCAGTCACTCAAATGCTTTCTGTATTGTATGTAGGTCACTTGGATGTTCTCTGTAATGTTTGGCAGCTACTAGGATGCTCTATGTCTTGTATGGGAGTCATTAAGTTGCTCTCTGTACTGTATATAGGTCACTTGGACTCTCTATGTATTGCATGGCGGTCACAAGGATGCTCTCTGTAATTTAGTCTAGACACTAGTATGTTAACTGTACTGGCCATATTATCATGCAAAAAAGAATAATACCGGCTTTATCCTACTTATAGTACATTCTGCATGTTATTTTGAACAAGGAAGCTTTTGTTGAATTGTTGATGCTTGCGTTTACAGGTAGTTAATATAGTAACATAGCTGATGAGGTTGAAAAAAGACACTCGTCCATCAAGTTCAACCTATTTTGAAGCTCCTGCGATCCCTCATTTATATTTGAAATTGATCCAGATTAAGCAACCGCCAATCTGTTTCAATCGGGAAAAATCCATTCAGACCCAATATTGCAGTCCTATTTTTTACCTATATCCACTACTATCCTTCATTTTAATTAACGGTCATCCCTGGATACACTTTTCCGCAAAAAATTTGTCTAACCCTTTCATAAACATATCTATTGGATCTGCCATCACAACTATCTCTGGCAGTGAATTCCATATCTTGACTGCTCTTACTGTAAAGAATCCCTTCCTTTACTAGATGTGAAACTTTTCTCCTCTAACCTTAGGGGGTGACCGCGTGTCCTGTGTATAGTCCTTGGGGTAAAAAGTTCCCATGAAAGTTCTCTGTATTGACCCGTAATATATTTCTCCATAGTAATCATATTTCCTCTTAGACGCCTCTTTTCTAAAGTAAACATGCCTAAACTGGCTAACCTTTCCTCATAACTTAATGACTCCATACCCTTTATCAATTTTGTCAGCCTTCTCTGAACCCTTTCTAGTTCCAAATTATCTTTTTTATAGAGTGGTGCCCAGAACTGTACTGCATATTCAAGATGAGGTCTTACCAACGATTTATACAGTGGCAAAATTACACCTGTCTTTCCTTGCATCTATGCCCCTTTTTATGCATGCACAACTCTCTGTTCCCTATTCTCTAACCAGTTTTTGATCCATGTACAAATGTTGTTTCCTAGACCCAGTTCCCTTATTTTGTAAACCAACCTCTTGTGTGGCACTGTATCAAAGGCCTTTGCAAAATCTAAGTAGACCACATCTACGGTGCTACCCTGATATAAGTTCTCACTAATAGGAACATAATATAATCAGTTATAATCAAAAGTATTGTATTAATCTTTGAATGACACAGCTGTCCCCAAACAGAGGTACACAGGGCATTGTGATGGTGGAAACTCTTTGTGTGGGCCAGCCCACCACCATAGCTTGGATGTGCTAAAGTTTTAGGTACAGGTAGGCAGATGCAATGTGATATTTTTTTTTCTGTCTTATACTGCTAGGGAGAATTATCCATTTATCAGTTATCCATTATTTGTGCACTGATATCGGATTGTCCGCAACTAGGCTGCTGCCTGAACCCTTTGTCTTATTTAATTCACTGTGTACAAAACCCAGCTGTCGTTGACCATTCCAATTATAAGTAACCTTTAGTGGCCTGCCTTCTTTCTTGCCCCTGGACTCAATCTCCAGACCGTTACCCTGTGTTTGCTTTGCCTAGCAGAGGAATGCTTTGCTTACCTGTGCGTTAGCTTCACCTACTGTGCCAGGTTTAAACTGACATTTTTGTGACTCCAGCTACCATCGCATGGGCCTTGCATACCACCAATGTGGATAGGGATATCGATGTGCTAACTACTTTTGTGTTGGCACTGTCTACAGTTGTTTCGGTCACTATATGAGGCCACTATCACAATATTTTCCTGGGCCACTTTAAGTTCCCAATCCGACCCTGGTTATGTTGACTTTGGCTGCGTAATGTTGACCGGGACATAAAATCCTTAAAACAGGGGCTGAACTTGGGAAAAGAGGAAATCTGTTAACCACAGTCTAGCATAAGCCATTTCACCTTTGTAATAATGGTCTGCTCCTGTTTCTCAAAATACTTTATAAGAAAAAATATAACTTATAAACTCTTTATAGCAGTAATTACAAAGTGGACACAAACCAGGTCACTTTTGCTGGTGTCTTAATAATAATAATAATAATAATAATAATGCATGGACTGCAAAGCAAGACATGGTCTGAAATTATGTAGTTTAATAGTGAGGGCCTGAATCATCAAGGAACGTAAATGCCGACACATACTGTTTTTTGCGTAAAAAACAGCATTGTTCATGATCAGAACCGGAGCATACGCCAGTGAACTCAGAAACATCCAATTCAAGGACCTTTACTGTAGCCTAAGATTTCATGGGCAGAATGGGGAGGAGAAACTGCGTATGCACGTAGTCAATGTACAGTAAGGGACTGCTAAGCTCGAGTGCACGCATCAGCGTTCAATTCAAGCTGTTGGCATCTCTAAGGTACTTATTTTTTGTCTAATCACTTGTACCAGCTACAGTTTTTATGTAAGTGCTGATTACTAGTGATGACGGCTGTGTATACATGCTAGAACATGTGTTTGCAATCAAGAGCAGCTGTAAAAATGTATTGTATGTACAGTAGACATTCATAACATCCTAAAATGTATTTTATGTAAAACAAAATTGAATGAAAACTTTTTTTAATGTTTTATCATTAATGACTATATTATTAACAGGTGACATTAATTGAATCTTTTTTTTTTTCTGTGCATGTTTTGGGACTTATCCTGTAGTGTATAGTCTCTTCGAGCAGAGCGGACATAGACCCGTATTCATCAACAGATTTATTTGTACATCCACTCCTTGTTGTATACGGATGTGCGTATCCCCGATGTACATGCTTTTTAAAAAAAAAGGGCGCACATTATGTTAGTTTAACGTTTCTTGATGAATGACGCCCTGAGCCCTCTAAGAGAGCTGGAGGGAAATAAAGTACAATGTGTTAACAGATTAATTCCACAAGGGCATAGATTTAAATTGGGCAGGGTACAAAATGGCTTGTAGGGCAATGTTTTGAAAATAGACATGTGTTTTTGTTTTTAATGAGTAAATTTGCCTGTGATAGTGAGAACATTTTTTGGCAGTCATGGATTTTAGTTGAGTAAACTACTGTGTAATCATATTGCCTCCTTTTCCTACTGGTAATGTTTCAAAATCGAAAGGCCTGAAGACTGAGGAATGTCACACAGTTTGACTTGGTGACAGAAATGCAAAGCTCAATTAGAGCTACATATCCTCTAAAATTAGATTGATTGTATATACTGTGATAAAATCCAGTACTTTTGTTTTAAGTATGCAGAGTATTATAACTTAAAATGCATTTGATAAAGTATAGTTAGTTTTAAATAAAAAGAGTTATTTGTTGTATATACTGTAGATGTAGTCAGAACTTAAGATGTTTGTAATGATATTTGACAAAATAATCTATTATGCAATTATTCCATACCTACCAATGGTCTTGTTCTCTGTGGGACAGTTCCAATTCACAATGATCTATAGGTTTGGTGCTTAGTGATTTAGATTTAGACTCTTTAGTGCCCTGGGCGAGAAAGAACACTGATGCCCCACCCATCTTGGTGCGGGGCGGAGTCATGGACAGCCTACTATGGAGGCGTGGCTAGCATATATCTCAGGAAAAGCCATCATATGGTATCATTAGAGGCAGTGAACTATATAGACAGGGCAGTGAGCCCAACACAGGAATTTGACAGTTACAAGAACAAGTGTGTGGAGAGAAAGGGAAAACCAGAGTACAGAGGCTATGAGATGAAGGTGATAGAGTTCCTGTCAGAAACGGAGACAGACGATGCTAATGTAAGAAAACATAATTACTCCACAGAGAGTGTTATAGTATTTAAATGAGAGAGAGGAAAAGTATGTAACTCCTACTGATGATATAGAGGCTCCTAGTGAAAGACTTCTGCTGTGGGCTTTTAGGAGAGAAACTGCAATCAATTCAACTTCTTTTAATAGAACAGTAACAAAAATTACATATTGTAACCAAATAACTACATATGAGTACATACAAATACAGTGCCTATAGAAAGTCATCATACCCTGACAAAATCCTTACCTTTTGTCACATTACACCATGGAAATTTAAATAAAGTAAAAAAAAATGCCCAGCTTTGTTTACACATTTCACATTACAACATTTAACTAACGAAAAAAAAGGTAGCAATTCTAATTAATAAAAAATAAAAATTAGAATAACAGGGTTGGAAAACTGATCAGTCCCCTGATTTCATATTTTGTGAGCCACCTGTTGCTATAATTACAGTCATCAGTCTGTTTGAATATGTCTCTAGCAGCTTTGTGCACCTGGTCGAGACATATTTGCTCATTCTTCTTTGCAGAATTGTTGAAGTTGGACTGCTGTCTTCAAGTTCATCCACAGATTTTCTTTTGGATTTAAGTCAGGACTCTACCTTGGCCAGTCAAGGACATTCACCTTCCTATCAATAAGTCACTGCATTATTTTCTTGGCAGTCTGTTTACTGTTGTTATCGTGCTGACCGGTGAACCACCTGCCCATCTTAAGCTATCTAGCAGAGAGCCACAGGTTTTCCTCAAGAATATGGGTGTAATTGGCATATTCCCTTCAATCCTGACCAATCACCCAGTCCCTGCTTAAGAGAATCACCTCATCAACATTATGTTGCCACCACTATGTTTCACAGTAGGTATGGTATGTTGTGTTTGGTTTGCGGAAAAAAGTTCTATCTTGGTCTCATCTGACCATACAACCTTTTGCTACATGGTATCAGAATCTTCCAAGTGATTTTTTGCAAAGTGCAAACGCGACTGAGTATGGCACTTTTTCAGACGAGGGTACATTCTTTCCATCCTGCCATAGAGGGCAGATTTGTGTAAAGCTTGTGAGATAGTTGTCACATGTACAGACCGAACAATCTCAGCCATAAATAGTTGTAAGTCCTTCAAATTTGCCATTGGCCTTTTGGTAGCTTCCCTGATCAATATCCTCCTGGCTCTGTCTAAAAATGCCTTACATATTTTGACTTGTATAAAAAAACAATTTGCAATTGTAATTTTCTTGCTCAATACCATCTGCAATAAGTAACAGTTACAAATGATTGACTTAAATGTATAGCTTAAAACTGATAGCTAGCAGATATATATCCAGGGATCTAATTATGCTAAAGAATAAAAAGTGTTCTGTTACACAAGGAGGATAGTGACATAAACATCCGAATGGTTTAATTGAAAGAAAGCTTCGCAAACATACATATTTTTGAATTAATGTACGAAATTATACAAATCCTGTATCTATACACTTTACATTAACCTATAAAATAAGCATAGCACACCAATATTTTGTTAAAAGTAAAGAGATTGTCAGCTTTTGTGGCTACCCGGGTGAACTAGACACTTGCATATTAAGATCTGACTTTCTCCATCTTGCAGCTGCAATGATAATGATAATGATAATAAGGTCAATACAGACTAAAGTGATCTACTATCCTATAATTTGGGAAATAAATGTGATATTTCAAGCGCTACACCTTTCACAAGAAAATACATAGATGTTCACTATAATTTACCTGTATCCCAATGCATTTAACCTTTGATCCCCATATCCCTAATTGTCAACATGGAATCCCAAAATGCTGGGCTGCAAACAAACTATTTTGCGATAAAGACAATACTCTATTTTTTTTAGATTGTTAAAGTGGCTCATAAAATCTGATGTCTGATTGATGAAGTCAAATATTGGCTTTATAAGCCTTTTTGCAGATCCATTTGTTACAACGTGATCTGTATCTGTCTAAGTGGTTTATTTATTTACTCTATATATTGGAGTTACAATAGTCTGTCTCAGCCTGATAGTGGATTCAATGAGGTATTGATATTTTAAGATACTGCAAGTCTTGATGTGTCATATTTTAATATCATAATTTTTTCTCTATTTACACCATTTTGTTTTTAAGATTTTGCATTTAAGTAAATTGCCAGCATTACTTTAAATATTAAAATATAAGAGATTTAGTTTTATTTATTTTGTTTTCCAATAAAGTGCATGTACAACTGTCTTTATTACCCTCACAGCGATTTTATCCCTTGTAAGTGATAGGGCATTGTGTGAGACTTTCTGATGCATCAGGCTTCCTACTGTTCTTCAATCTATCTGCTTTCAAAGTCTCTTCCTTGGTCAGAATGAATTGGGGCTGGAAGGTCAAAACATCTCTCCCACAAGCTTTGGCGACAGTTGATGCTCTTTGTTGTTGAAAATTTGTGCATAGAGCGTGTAGAGGTCTGTGACTACAAGGACATTACTGGTATCTCCCACATTGGGCTCATTGTGAGAAGTCTATACATACATTTTCCATCAGCCCACTGTTTATAATGCATAATATATATGTATTTGGGACATTGAAGGTTGAAGGGGGATATTGTACTTGTAAATGTTACTATGAGGTACCTCACTACACTATTTTTCTCCTATTTCCAATTAAAACTCCTTCCTGTCCGTTGACATTCTCCATAATCTTGTGCTGATTCCACCCCTCTGACTCTAACGGTCCATTATAACCTCATGTGCTTTCCTCCTTCTGTGCCCCTTCCGTGCCCAGACCACATAACATGCCGGGAAATGTAGTTACATCTATTTCCATTCCGGCTTTTGTGAAACTTGTCTGCAGGTCGTACATGCACAGTGCTGTTGCCCAGCTGTAATGAGCTGTGGTTGCCGTCTCCTCATACTGATGGTCTGATCAGGGGCTACATCTCTTGTAATGTTTTTTTAAAAAATAAAATAATAATTTTAATTGCAAATCAGTCATAAAAGGTATCTGTGGAAGCAACAGAAAAACAATATGGGAAGTGTGTATTTAGGAAGAAATATTAACACAGTACTTTTGCGTAAAGCCAGATTTAGCACACAGCACAGTATGGACAACAGAGGCAGTTCATTCGCTATATACTTCATTGAAAAACCTGAGTGAATGAGAACGTCCCACTAAAATGACGATGACTGACATCTCCATCTCACTTCTTTACTCACCCTCTTGGACCTCTCTGCTGCCATTGACACCGTAGACCAACCTCTCTTCCTGCAAATCCTTGATTTCTTTGGTTTGCATTTTGTAGCTGTGAGGCTGCAAAATGATCTTTGTAGGGCCTGTTGTTAGAAGATGTGTGCCTTCAGCCTCCAATATGTAATCTGAGCCCTGGCATACTGTGTGTCACGGGCACTAGGAGTCTTTACCCAGGGATCACCAGGTGGTAAGCTTACCAGAGCAATATAGATGGTAATAGTATACTCTGGTAGCAGGGTGATCACGGAACAGGCAATAGTAGATGATGAGATGCTCAGGAAAGTCTATGACTAGCAGCACTGGTACTATGGAGGTGATAATACACGAGGAACTGTATGGACAAGGGCAAGTGGAGGTAGTCAGTGGTCTGCGTTAGCAAGTTGTACCACTGCTATAGTGAGGAGGAATGTCCAACAGAAATGAGGAGGTGATGAGAGTCAGCGGTCTGCGGATAGCAAGTGGTACCGCTGTCTGAGTGAAGGAATGGAATCCAAGTGGAGGTATCCGGGAAGTCAGTGGTCTGCGGTAGCAAGTTGTACCACTGCTATGTGAGAGGAATGGAACAGGTGATACTGGAACAGGAATCAGTGGTCTGCCTTCAGCAAGTTGTACCACTGAAAATATATGTGAGGAGGTGTACGGGGAGAGACTGCAACACAGGATGTACACGGGCACATAAACACGATCCACAGTAATATGCACAATATATATAAATGACTGAACAGGTCTGCAAATGTAGAAAGTCTCTGAAGTAATCCAGCACAAGGTAACACAGTCAATGATGGCAATAGACTCAGCGGATAGCAGACTCCAGAGGAGAACCAACACAGTCCAGCAAGGTATGCAATACACCAGCACAGTCAATGAGAAGTATGCATACCGTGGTTCAGAAGTAGGCAGTCAGATAGGAGTGCAGCGATACCTGAGCGGCAGGAGGCCGACAGGATGAGAAGTCCCTGGATGAGAAGTCCCTGGATGTAAGAAGCAGGAGTCTAGTAGGTGCAGCGCACCGGTAAGTAGACCAACAGGGACACGAATCCAATGCTGACAGCAGGGTAGCGACCAGGGGAACCAGGAAGGCGTGGAGAGCGGATCAGCAGAAGATGGACGATAGGACTGGCAGCGGCAGCGGGACTCTGCGGACCCACGGGAGAGATGAGATGAGGCTGAGGTGCACAGGAGCAGCGGATAGGAATCAGCTTGCAGTCACGATGATGAACACAGGCGAGTTGCCAGCTGGAGGCTGTAGTGCACGGAGGCAGCGGATAGGAATCAGCTCACGATCACGATGATGAACACAGGCGAGTTGCCAGCTGGAGGCTGTAGTGCACGGAGGCAGCGGATAGGAATCAGCTCACAGTCACAATGATGAACACAGGCGAGTTGCCAGCTGGAGGCTGTAGTGCACGGAGGCAGCGGATAGGAATCAGCTCACAGTCACAATGATGAACAGGTGAGTGGATAAGGAGAGAAGGCTGTAGTGCACAGAGGCAGCGGATAGGAATCAGCAAACAGTCACTAAGGAATATAATAGCGTTGAAGTGGTATAGGAGACTGTAGTGCACGGAGGCAGCGGATAGGAATCAGCAAACAGTCACTATGGAATATAATAGCGTTGAAGTGGTATAGGAGACTGTAGTGCACGGAGGCAGCGGATAGGAATCAGCTCACAGACTTGATGATGAACAGGTGAGTGGATAAGGAGAGAAGGCTGTAGTGCACAGAGGCAGCGGATAGGAATCAGCAAACAGTCACTATGGAATATAATAGCGTTGAAGTGGTATAGGAGACTGTAGTGCACGGAGGCAGCGGATAGGAATCAGCAAACAGTCACGATGATACAGTTGATGGTAGAAGTGGTATGGGAACCACAGTAGCAGAAGTGGCTAGGAAACCACAGAGGTAGAAGTGGCCTGGAAACCACAGGAACCAGCAGCGCTGAATACACGAGGAAACACCTTCAGAGGCTCATGGGGAATGAGACTCCAAGATCAGGCAACGTGGTGTTGACCACAGGTGCTTAATATAGGGAGTGTTGCCTGATCTGCCAATTGAGTTAAAGGGACATACACTGAAGTATAGGAAAGGGCTGCGCATGCGCAGACCCTCAGGATGGAGGACGACCACGGTTCCTAAATGTCCGGGAAGAGGCACTCACGGTCCGGTGAGTGACACTGTGCAGTTTTAATCTACTTTTAAAAGCAGGTTTAAACATTTGTTTTGTGCTTTATATATATGTATCTGTAAATAAGTATGTATGTAAACATGGTTGACAGTTGATGGTAAGTTAGGATGATCTCTTGTAAAGTTCTCTCTTTTAAAATAAACAAAAACAGTCATACAAAGCATATGGGGAAGCAACTCTGAGAAATGACATGGGAGGTGTGCATTTTTGAAGGACTAGTTAGTCATTCCAGAATATCCACTTATACAGAGTTAAAACTCTTTTGGTTCAGAACAGCACTGAGTCATTGACTGTTATGGAGTTTTACCCAAAATCTAAAAATGGTCTTCAGAAAACATTTCTTTTACCAATATTTTCATCCTGTTGAACTTTACGAAATTGTTTTTGGTGTTATCAACAATTATAACCAACCGATTGTGTCATTTACCAACAGTACATTTTGTCTCTGAGAGGCACACTGATATCCAAAAATAGGTCTATTTTTTTTGCAAAGTACTAAATTGAAACCCGCTGTTACAGACAGAATTACACTCTAAATATTATTTCTTCCGACATAATAGGTCAGCATGACCTGTCTGTGTTGCTGTTTGTAGTAATGGTGGAAAATATCACAAAAAAATCCCATTGTCTACACTTTATTACCACTGTTAGTGCCTGTTTTAGATATGCCAGATCCAGGGGCTGACTGGGCTGGGGGCAGGGAACATATGCCCCCTGGGCCTGTCCCATAGTGGGCTACCTTGGGCTGGGTCACTAAGCTACCTGCATTTTTTTTCCTTTAAAATGGTTCCAATAGACTGTTGGGCCAGGTGTCGTTCCCTAGGCTAAAATTTGCCAGCCAGCCACTGCCAGATCACATAAAAGTTGGCACCCTGTAATCCATCTTGTTACCACACTGAAAGCCTGGAATATAAGAAAGATCAGCAACTACAGCACTTTTATTTATTTAATGCACATATAATTTCTCAAGTGATGCAAATGCTCAGGTCTCTTATATGCTAAAGCAGCGATCCCACATAAAAGGTTTATTTTTTCTGTTTAAAT
Source organism: Mixophyes fleayi (assembly GCF_038048845.1). Taxonomy (NCBI): domain Eukaryota; kingdom Metazoa; phylum Chordata; class Amphibia; order Anura; family Limnodynastidae; genus Mixophyes; species Mixophyes fleayi. The sequence goes on from NC_134406.1 coordinate 189,324,979, forward strand.
AGTAAGTTAAGTACATTTTAAGTATGCATAATTTTTCTTAGCTGTCTTCTTATAATCAATATCTTCTTTTCAAAATCTCTCTGGAGTGCACAAAGATTGGCTGCCAGACACACACAGGCTCACAGATCTCAGCATTTCATGGAAAGGCATAGGAAGGCGAAAGGAGAGGGAGGATTTGACAGAGCTCACAGGGATGTTCCAAACCCTCGCTGCTCACTACAGCATGTGCCATGTGACTCTAATTGCCATGGTAGTCACATGATGCTGTGCAGAATTATAAATCATGAATAGTAGCTGGGAGAAACATAATAAGAATAAATTCCTCTAATAGCCACAGTGATTTATGTTAAAAAAAACACACCTCATTTATTCATGGGCTTGCTGCTTTAACTGAAAATACATTTGTTACCATAAACTATAATTTTGTAATAATTTAGTATAGTATGACAGGCCTTGCCGAATTTGGACTTGGCACCCCGGAAATACACTCACTGGCCACTCTATTATTTTTTAGTACTGGGTAGGGCCCCATTTGACCCCAGACCAGTCTGAGTTCTTCGTGACTTGGATTCAACAAGGTGCTGGAAACATTCCTTAGAGATTCTTGTCCATGTTGACATGATGGCATCATGCAATTGCTGCAGATTTGTCATTCATGCTGCAAATATCCCATTCCACAACATCTCAAAGGATTAAAGTCTGGTGAATGTGAGGTTATTGGACATTGGACTCTTGAAACAATGTATGCTTCGTGACATGACAATTTATCCTGCTGGAAGTAGTCATTAGAAGATGGGTAGACTGTGGATATAAAGGGATGCACATGGTCAGCAACAATACCCAGGTAGGCTGCGGCATTTAAATAATGTTTAATTGGTTTTAAAGGGCCTAATATGTGCCAAGAAAACATACCCCACACCGTTACACTACCACTACCAGTCTGCACCATTGACAAAAGGCAGGATGGATCCATGGATTTATGTTGTTTATGCCAATTTCTGACACTACGATTCTCATGTCGCAACAGATTCGACAGACCAGGCAATGTTTTTTCAGTCTTCAACTGTCCAGTTTTGGGGAGCCTTTGCTGAATGTAACCTCAGTTTTCTGTTATTGGCTGATAGGAATGGAATCCAGTGTGGTCTTCTGCTGCTGTAGCCCATCCACATCAAGGTTCGATGTTCTGTGTGTTCAGAGATGTTCTTCTGCATAACACTGTCACAGTGATGTGAACTGGGCATGCACCAAGTTGTTCTAGATACCTATACAACAACCCCAATTTTTTGCCAGGTTCTCGTGTAAGCCAATTGATTTCATTATCATTTTCCAAAAATTACAGGTTTTGTAAACTTTGCTTTGACTCATTGTTTTGTATTACATTATATCAATTATTACTTATCTGTTAAGCTGTCTATTTATTGAGTATATTCAAGTGACAGTCAAATTGACTGAGAGCAAAAGAAGGGGGTAAATATATCAAAGTGCGATTCTGGCAATTCGCTGATATTCGACAATATTGCCGGCTAGATTTAGGATGGTAAATTGATTAAAGACAATATCCGCCTTTAATTAAATTGCTGTTTTAAATCTGGATGACAATATCGGCAAATATCAGGGCAGGAAGGATGTGAATGACAAAATAATTGCTGTACAGCGCTGCGGAATTGGTGACGCTATATAAATTGATGATGATGATGTGAGTCAGTTTCTGTGTATCAGAGTGTGGGTCAGTGTGTATGACAAATGTGTGTATTAGAGAAGGGATGTGAGTCAGTGTGTATGAGAAATGCATTAGCGTGTGTCCGTGCACTCAGCATGTAGAAAAAGAGGGATCATACCACTGACTTAATTTTTTTTAAAAAAAGGGATATTTGCAGGGACAATAAATTTCCGGGGACAAATCTTTAAAATCCTTGGAAATTAAGGATAGTCGGTAACTACTGCAGTATGCACCTTGATTTAATGCTGGAAGGGATTGTCTGCTTTCTGCTTATTTTTGGGGTTTTTTACACATAAAAATGTTGCGTCAGTAAATTTGTATTAACTTAACAGTAACATTTTTTTGCAAGGATTAGTGTTAGGTTATACAATAAAACAAAACATTGCTTATCACTTTTTGTGATTTTTTTTTTCTATGATAGTGCAGACATGCGGAGACTTTCTCTTTGTGCATATGTGTCTATGTGTCTGATTATTTGCGGGACTGACTGGAAATATGCATAGTGAGAGGTGTAAAAATTTCACTACAAAGTCCATCATATTACCACGTTAGGATCACTCCTTTCATTATGTTCAACTTTCCATTTCTCCAAAATACTATTACTCATAGTTTTATTAAGTTTTAAGAAAGGGGACTCTATTTGTTTCCCTTGGAATTGGTCTAATGTAAAAATCAAATGATTACCGTATGAACATAGTTTAATTTTAGGACTTTAACTAGTGTCTTTAATGGTTTTATGAAGTCTGCTTGCAGAGCTCACCGTTCTTACAGTTCCATTGTTTTCTTTCTCTTCAATAGAATTTATTTATCTTGTCCCAGAGATTTTCCTGACAATGTTATAATATTCCACATTAGCATGTGTCCGTGTGTATGAAAATGTATTAGCGTGTTTCCGTGTGTTACTATTAATGTAAAAATCTGGGAGTAAATTTATCAAGCTGCGGGTTTGAAAAAGTGGAGATGATGCCTATAGCAACCAATCAGATTTTAGCTGTCATTTTGTAGAATGCACTAAATAAATGACAACTGGAATCTGATCTGAAATCTCCACTTTTTCAAACCCACAGCATGATAAATTTACCCCGTGGGCTGGTTTGGAGGGGAGGCTAGTGTGTTCATTCATGGCCAGGGCTGCCAAGAGGAATTCAGGGCCCCGGTACAACACTTTATAGTTAAGCATGGTAAAAAAAGTAGATGTGTTCATACAATTGGGGGTGTGGCTAGCAGGTGAAAAACGCTAGGCCACCCTCCTACAGAAAAAAACCTGCATAGTTGTGCACTCCTGACTTTCAGGACATCTAGCATAATAGTGTAGTATATAAACAATGCAGTGTGTATATAAATAGTTAACAATCTTGGCCTGACCCTTGCTCTCTCCTACCTGTTCTTGTCACTTTTACCACCTGTGGCTGCTGGCTGCTTTAGTTGCGGCTTGTCTAGATCCTGGAATGTTGGGGGCCTTATTTGGAAAAAAAAGTCTACATTTAGAATATTACAACCAGCCCTGGCGTTAAATCAATAGCACCCACAAGTATTAATTAGGCCTTCCTCCAGCCCCAACATTAAAATGATAGTATTCTCATTTAATAAATGTACTTATATCCCTCCCTGCAAACAGCCACAGCAATAAATTAAGGGGTATATTTCATAAATATACCTATTTCAAGCAACCATCACGGCCATTAAATAATTCATAGTCACATTTAATAAAGAGACCTCATTCTCCCCAATCTCAGCCCCAGATTCAATTGCCCCCAAACCACTGCATCTTGAATTAATAGTCCCCACTATTAAATTGCCCCACCATTGCACCACAAACAAAATACCACCCATTAGTTAGCCACCACCTACCTTACACACACTACATTGCTACACACAATCACACACATTACTGTGCCTCTTCATTATCACCACGCTGTGTCTCCTTATAATCACGCTGTGCCCCCTTAGGGATCACACTGTGCCCTCCATGCTGCTTTCCCCCCCTTCACCTGGCCCCTCTTCATCCCACTGTGCTTTTCTCTCCCACCACCTTTTTTAATCACATTGTGCCTTTCTTTACCCTCTTTTTTCATCACACTGTGCCCCATTCCCTTTTTCCTACCACTGTGCTTTTCTGCTTTCCTCCCCTTGCCTCCGTTCCTTTACTTACCTCTGTATTCGCTTCTTTCAACTCTTTTCTTTTCTTCTGTCTTCTCTCTTCTTGCTTCCTGCTGGATCCTCTCTGCGCCGCTTCTCATTGAATGTCGGGTGTGAATTGATAACGTCACGCCTGACATTCAGTGTGAACAGAGCAGGGATGGGGGAAGAGGGACTCCGGCACCGCGATCACGTGAGTATATGTTTTTGTTTTGTTCTTTTCAACTACCCTTCTCTCTCCACCAACGAATGGGGCGAAGCCATCACCCCCGGAAAAAAAAAAATACAGAAAAGAAGAATAATATAGGTTAAAAAAAAATAAAAAAAAATGGCGGCAGAGAGGGCCCGGGCCCAGGTATTTAGTACTCTCCCCCACCCCCTCTCGGCAGCCCTGCTCATTGCTCATCTTTTCAAATTTCTCGTACCTATCCTTTTTGCCCAAACAGGAGTCCAACATTCCAGGATCGAGACAAGCAACTACTGAGCTTAAAACACCAGGAAGTGAAAGCGGAATAGCTGCCAACTGTTCTGATTGTGGTGGGACAGTCTTGATTTTGGGTGACTGTTTTGCTTTGTAACGACCTAGAGGTTGGGGTCCAGTCTGTGCACTTTTTGCATACACTGCATTCTTATATTCTACAATATGGCACTAGCTATGTCCTCAGTGGCTGACCATGCCCCCTCTACTCACACACTCAGGTGGCTGGCCACACCCCCTATGGTGGGCCCCTACCATTAAATCCCCCGGTGGGCCCTTCATGTTGCAGTCCGACACTGAGAGTATGTTGTAGACTGGCTCAGCTCTTTGCCTAAGCTCCCACTTTTCCTTATTCTCTCAAATATAAATTATTGAATATCTCTGAATATTGTTGGCAAATGTCACAGCAGGCTGATGATCGACTTCATGCCACAAAATAAGGCTGTTTTAGGATTTACTGAACTACCATTTCTGTTCAGCTGTGGGACCCACTTAGCTCAATTGTGATTGCTGTCATCATCTCTATTTGGCTACTGGACCTCCTGCAACCAACTGTCAGTATCCTGGACTTCGTCGTGTCAGTGCTACAAAAACTACTCTATTAACCCCTGCCAGGGGACGGTAAAGGATCCTTCATCTCTTCTATTGCCCTGCACCATTTGGATCAATTGTTTATTTCCACTCTCTCATTACCTACCCCATCTAATATGCATTAATTTCTAACAAGTGTTCATCATGCACCTACTCAATATACAGTCTCTCCTATTCACCATCACCACACTTCTATTCAAATTCCTCTTTTTTCTCCATCATTCTATTTCTCCCTACCCTATTATGATTTCCCCTTCATTGCTTCCCTCCATTCTAATCTGCACATGTGCTGATACTGGGTTTAAGGTAACCCTCTGCGCCGCACAACTGGCCTACCCGGTACCTATCCAAGGTTCAAAATCACCCAGGCAAATATCCAAGATAAAATAAATAAATTTATTTAATAAAATTGTAGCACCAAACAGCAATAAACATCTTTAAATAATAACCTGCAACAACTAACACTACAGTCTGGTACAGACAACATACAGGGTATAATGAAAACACCTCACCAGTATCCTAGCCACTCTCAGGGACTGCTGTCTATCCATTCAAGCTTCTCACCCTCTCTCCTTTAAGGTTATCAGCAAGGTAGTGGTCCTGAGTCACTGTCACTCCACGTTTGGCGGACACACAGCTCCCCAATCCCTGGAGAGGTAGATCAGGGCAAAGGCAGTACTCCAGGGGCCGATTGTCCCTTTCCTGTCAGGGCAGAGATCTGGATCTCAACGCCAGCCTGACTTCAGCTATCATTGGGTAGTGAATGCCAATTTGCTGTTCTCTGGAGTTGGTATTTAAAAGAAGACATTACCTTCCTTGGAGTTCCAGGACCTGCCTGATTTCTGTGTTTACCTTTTCACAGATAGCAGATGATTTGCTCTTGATACAATTAGGGACAGTTGTTTAAACAAGTATGGTTACAAATCCAGACACTTTACATTTAAATATATAATGTAGTCATCAATCTGTTGACCTTTTCCCTATGCTAGCACACATAGACACACAGCTAAACAAAGACAAGACACCCCCCCCCCCTTGTGTGATGTACATTCACACAGGACTGGTGGACAATAATCCTTTTGCCTAGGCTGAGACAATGAACTAATTTGCAAGATAAGAAAACCATGCTGGCAGACATTTTAACTACTTACAAATAGAATATATACAAGTAAAAATATGACTGACAAATATGGTGAACCAAAGGGCTAGAAAAAGTATATGTTTTTATAGCATACATGAACTGTTTTGTCTCCTGCACCCACCACACTCATAACCCTACATAAAAATAAATAAATCTAACACCTACAAGTCCTCCTTGCATGTCCTCTTCCTCACCCTGCTCCTTCTCATGACTGCTGGTGACATCTCACCTAACCCGTACAATCCCCACTCTCTGCTCACACTCCTTACTCCATCTCAAACCTTTCCATCCACCTCGTACTTGCAATCCCTGCAACCATATCGACATATCTGCAATACCATCTCTTGCTTTATCTAGTGTACTATGGAACGCTAGTTCTGTATGTAACAAACTTGCATCCATTCATAATATATCTATTTCTAAATCCCTCAACCTCCTTACCAATACAGAAACTTAGCTCACCTTCTCTGACACTACATTCCCTGTACCACTCTCCTATGGGGGACTCTCTCTCAGCCATGCCCTCAGACCAGGAAACAGACAAGGTGGGGGAGTAGGCCTTCTACTTTCTCCAAGTTGCACCTTCCAAGTCATTCCCTCTGAATCCTAACTCTTATTCACTTCATTTGAAGTCCATACTATCCATCTATTTTATCCTCTCCATCTTTGTGTTGCTGTCATTTATCCCCCCACCCCCCTCCCAGGTCCAGTTTCCCAATTTTTTGAGAACTGCAGTTGGCTCACTTATTTCCTATCCTTTGACATGCCTACTCTAATACTAGGAGATTTCAACATTCCCATTGATAATTCCACTATCTCTACTACCACTACATTTTATCACTTACTCCTTCCTTTCTCCTAGTAGACCTCATCTCCCACCCACTGTGATGGACATTCCCTTGACCTTGTCTACACCCTCTACTGCTCCATCTTTGTTTCACCAACTTAACATTCCCACTCTCTGACCACAAATTCCTTTCCTTCAGTCGTACTTTACCTTATGCACTCCCCCCTGCACCCAAACCCACATGTACACAATGACACCTAAGTACTCTTAACTTAATTCACTTCTCATTTTCACTAAAACAACTATTTTCTTCTATGTCTGCATCGTGCTGCTCTAACCAGGCCGCCTCTTTCTACAACAAAATACTCACTTCAGCCCTAGACAATGCAGCCCCAGCTACCACATACAGTCTCCAACGATCCACACCCCAACTATGGCACACCAAACAGACCCGTTACCTGCATAAATGCTCCTGCACTGCAGAATACTACTGGAGGAAATCTCTTTCCTATCCCTATTTCCTCCGCTATAAATTCATTCTTTTATCTTACAGTACTGCCCTTTCAATTGCCAAACATTCTTCAAATCTCTAATATCCACAAATTTTTCTAACCCACCTTCAGCTCATTTATCTGCCCATCTGTACCTCCTCCACTTTCCTCCCTTAAAGACCTTGATTTTACTACCTACTTCAAAGAAAATATTGACACCATTTGCCAGGATATTTCCACCATGGCAAATTCCACACACTCCACCCATTCTACCCACCTTCACCTACACTCCCCAATCCACTCTTAATTCATTTTCTCTAATAACTGAAGACAAAGACACGATTTTCACTGCAATCCCCTTTTCTTACGGCACACTTAGGACTCTGGCGGCTCTATGACGTGACAGAGGACATATAATCAAATGTGCATATGCACCTGCAGTTTCACTTACAGATGTTGGTGGAGTGCACACACGTTCCTCTCCATGGGGCATATTTAACAAGAACAGCAAAACATGAAAAATAGTTTTCAATCCTTATCGCATTGATAAGGTTTGAACTATTTCTCATATTTATGAAAAACCTACACAGGAACAGTAGTTCCGATAAACTGCTGTTCGTGTGGGGAAAAAAAAACTGACTTACCACTCCGTCCTCGTAATGTGATCCTGGGTGGCTTCTTCGTTCCTCCTTTCAAATCCTGTGAGCATGCGCCGATTGATAACTCAGGCATGCGCACAGGCATCCAAACAGCACTGCCCAAAAGCACCTAAGTCATGTGACAGGGCTGCACATGCGCTGCAAAGCTCTGCTCTTCAGAGCAGAGCTTAGCAGTGCTGAAAACTATCAGAAACGGTAATGTCCACCAGCTTAAGCTGGCGCACATTGCCTTATGTGTAAAAGTATTTTCTAAAGTTGCTAAATTGTGGTACATAGCAGTCCCCCATAGACATCTATGGGGACTGCTATGTACTTCTAAAAAAAATGCAAGCAGATTTCTATGCTATCTGCTGCGATACACCAATAATAAATTTGCAGGGTACTTAGATTTGCGGCTATTCCCTGAAAATGGACGTTTTCTGGGAATTTACAGGAAAAAAATTATTGATAAATAGGCCCCCATGTCCCAAACACACACACAATTTTTGTCTGACAAATATGAGTCATTGGTAGATCCCAGAGTTTGATTATGGGTATATTAGAAAGGTCTCCTGCATTAACTAGCATAGTCAGTTGTGTGGGGACTTAATTTTGTGTCCCCACAATGGCTGAAGTCCCGACAGTGTTGGAGTGTAAACAGGTCAATATCCCCACAAGTATAGAAATACAAGTACTACAGCTTCAGTGCTGCAATGGTATCTTACATATAGAGACACATCTAAGATTTAGATTAAATGGGGCTATGAGTGTGTGTGTGTGTGACAATGACAACCTTTGGTATTAATATTGTTCATAGACAGGGCCTTTGGATAATTTGGATTTGGCTCCATCTTATTTTATTAAGCTCTGAACTGTGGGAACCTCACCTGTTGCTAATTTATTGTAGTATCATGCAGTTGGTGTGTTATATTGTTATATTAGTTGCTGTGCTTTAAAGTAAGAGTTATACACAACATAACATTTAAATTGTTACATAATCTAGTTATCTGTCAGCCAGCCTATTTCACTTTATGCTGAGTTGTACATATACATCAAAGCCAATCAATTGCATATTTTGCTTATTAACACAGACCCTTTACATTATTATATTACATTTTACCCATGCCTACTCACATTCACTTCTTTTCCATCATTAATAAATGTACCATATTGGTTTGTCCCACCATACCACTTGTGTCCTTATTATGTATCTTTGTTGAGACAAGCTGGAGAATTCCAGTTTCAACCTCTGCAGGCCAATATTGTCTTAGAGGAAGCAATGAGGACTTGAGCATATATACCTGACCTCTGTATATCGAGTATATGTCTGTCCCTAGCATTTTTGTTCTTTATGTAAGGTGAGAAAAATAACATTATTATGTATATATTTAATATTTGAAAGGAGTGTTGATCAAAGTAATTACAGAGTAATGCTTGCATACATTTTAAAGATTAGACTCCTGAATGTCTGCTGTATTTATCGATACCATATTTGGTGTAATAACTTCAGCTCTAAGATTGCAAACTTTAATCAGGGACAGGCAGAAGAAAACATATGCGAATAAACCTGTCATCTCCAGGGTCCTGTCCCCCACACAAAAGCTATAGCCGTTTTCTTATTGCATTTAAAATACTTAAGTAAGAGTATATTAGAAGCGTCTTTTGCAGCAATGTGCACAGCATATTATCCAAAATGCAATGTCTAGACAAACTCCTACTGTCTGACCATTTATGTATTTCCTAATCCAAATAATTGTGCCAAATTTGGTGACTAAGCACGCAACAGTTCACTTTACACTGTGTCATGAAGGGCTGACAAGGCCCAGGTCACAGTTATAAATTTCTTGCTGGCTACTTTAGCAAGCCTTGGCTCTCCTTGCATAAGACATCTCCCAAGAGGTTGCTGGTCTAACTGTGATGATGTATACTCTGGATCATCATGAAGTAATTCAAAGACTGTAAAATCCAAAAGCCACAGCTTTGCCGGAGAACAGAGAGCACTATTATCCTTGAAGCCCCCAGAGTATTTATAAACAGTAAAATGAAGGCTGAAGAAATTTGAGGCAACGCAAGGTAAACACTGGTGATGTGAAGTCCAGTGCTCTGTGCTGTCGTCACTCTTAGGAGGCACTCTTAGCTCCAATGAAACTTTAATAAAGGATAGTATTTTTCATGTTAACTCTTCATATATAGGTTAACTCTGAAAAAACTGCCTTCAAGAAACAATCAGAGAAAACTCACAGGGCGCAGTGCTACAGATACTGAATAAGAACGGGGGGAAAAAAGCTGCACAGATGCTCTCTCGAATTAATGTTTATGTGTGAATGTCAACTCAACATCTGTTTAGTATTATCCTTGTTTTAATGCAGAGCTTCTTATTTGCCACAGATCAGAAAATCACATCTATATAGTTAGAATAAGACCCCTAGCCTGTTACGCCTCAATAAAGTTTTGACTACATTTGTTTATTCCATTATGTAAGTACTAAGTATGAGGGCTTCATTGGTATACAGTGCAGATGTTACAAAATGTCACCGCTAATTACAGTTAATTTTAGTGAAAAATGTGGAATAACTATCTCCTACACTCACACAATGTAACTCATCAATAACTTACACACACACACTGGCATGGATGCATATTGGCCACAGCATTTATTGATTACATACATGGAGAAAGCAATTAGCAATACCTGTTTCTAACCATAAATATATATTTGTGTATATACAAAACCTTAACTCTAACTTGCATAATCACTTTATAAGATAAACCTTAACTATTTCTCTCTCACCACCTCATGTGTATGGAGGCACATAGGTCTGCCTTTAACCAGAACCATAACAGTCCACAGCCACTATTTTTCTGCTCAAAAAGTCAGTAACACCAACAGCATCATTCCCTTGGGATCTTGCTCTTGGATTAACATCTTCTGTAACTATTATCTCCTTGGGATTTTGCCCTTAGGGTACCTCCTCCATACTACCTGGCTCCTTTAACAAAGTAGAGGAAAGCCACATAAAGCAGGAACATGAGCCCAGCAAACAGATTTGACCATTCACTGCCATAATCTCCTTGCCACCATCTCCAACCATAACTCTATATTGTTGGAAAACTGCATCCATAATCTTAACATGTTCTCCTTCATCTTACTTATCAGCTTACTCCTATGCACCACTCCCAGATAAATTCCTCCTGCATGGATTACTATTACATTGGGGGCCTGGTCAACCTTTCAATGCCTAGTACAAAGTAGCACCAAGCCCTCCCACTTCATATGTATTTGTAGCCATCTGACAACCGCCTCATCTGGCACTGAACTATAGCTAAAGAAAATAAGTAGAACATGGCAGCAAATAACACTTACATTTTTTCTTTTTTTATAGCAATAATTGGGGCCTTACGTTACAATATAAAGCAACTTTACTTTCATGTTCTCATATGCATAATCATGACATCACGTTAAACCTACATGGCAGCCATCCAAAAGGAATGGGCTTCATACTCTAGCTCTCAAATAACCAACTTAGGTTTACTATGTCTGAAAATAGATATAAACTGAAAATTCCCATCCCCATTTGACACTCTTACTCCCTCCAGTAGGCTAAGGGGCACATCTGACAGTCTGGCACTGCAAAGAGGTAAATCTACAAACCTTTCTGCAAGAATCCATCTTAGATCCTCTTCAGAGCAAATGCAAAGTTTCCCCTTCCTCATAACACTATTGCAAGCTAGTATTCCATATACTTGACCTGCATACCAGCTTCCCTATTCACAATGCCCCAAAAATTACCTGAAAGAAAGCCAACGGAACTACTTAATTTGAAACTCTGAGGAACATGTGTGTCCCAATATTACTCCCATAGACGTTAGGGTTTTAAAAGATACTGATCTCCTCACATCACTCTTCACATTGAGTTTTCTGTAGCTTTCCATGTCTAGGCTCACTGTAACTCGTTTAGTTAGGTCTTTTATTCCAGGAATTTTAGACAGAAAGGCTAACCCAGCCAGGTGCTGGTTCAACGAGCAGTACCCTTGGAGAACAAGTCTTTAAGAGCAGTAGTACTGAACACTCTTGGTCATTAGAATAATCACCCTCCTGTGCCACACAGCTCTGCCACTCATGACATTCTATACCATAACCTGCCGCCCATGAGTGCACGCCAGTAACCATCCCACCACTGACTCTCCTGCAAGTCATCTACCAAAGAAAACCCAGTCACTTGCAGTTGTGTTCCTCTGCCTTTTAGCATCAGAAAGTGGAACTTGTCTATCAGGAATTAAGGTAAAGCATCAGCTACCCCATTCTCAACTACTGGTATTTTGTACCATCTACATTATTATTATTTTGGTAGTTTTATAATGAGCCACAGTCCTCTGCTGCAATGGACAATGGGAGTATACAGTACATACATAAAACAGTGACAGACAAAGTGCACAAAATAAATGGGTAGTCCAAAACCTCACTTCACCTGCTGTATCTGTAAACAAGTGCAATTCTCTAACATCTACCACCTCAGTTTGCCACATTGACATCCCATTATATCTGTAAAACAGTTAACAGCTGTTCAATTAAACTCAGCAGTTCCACACATCATCATCAGTTATTTATATAATGCCACTAATTCCGCAGCACTGTACAGAGAACTCACTCACATCAGTCCCTGCCTCATTGAAGCTTACAGTCTAAGTTCCCTATCATACACACACACACAGACAGACAGAGAGAGAGACCAGGGTCAATTTTTATAGCAGCCAATTAAACTACCAGTATGTTTTTGGAGTGTGGGAGGAAACCCACGCAAACACGGGAGAACATACAAATTCCACACAGATAAAGCCATGGTCAGGATTCAAACACATGACCCCAGTGCTGTGAGGCAGAAGTGCTAACCACGAGGCCACTGTGCTGCCCTGACGAGACTCTTGGAGCCATTAAAGTCATCCTGATAATGCGCCATCAGCTTAACCCACTCTAGGAAAGAGCCAAAAGCTTCAAAAAAGGCACGTGATTTGGAACATCTGTCCATTCAAAGGCTAATATCTTGTTTTGTTTCACATTAGAGGTGGGCACCAGCAGCTTTTCAGAACATACATTTAACCTCCCCTTGACCACATCAGATAATTCTCCAGATTCCCTTTTCAGAGTACCCTGACCCCCACTCCCTAAGCCCACCAAACTCACTCCCATGGCGGTCTACTACCAATGCCTCTGCTTTCAACTATTGTACCCACAGGCCCACATTGTTCTCTTTCCACCCGTTAACAACCGGATGTTACTGGGACCAGTTGTGAACACCAAATACATATCAGCAAAGACATAGGCCTGAGTCATTAAGGAGAGCAAAGCATAAAAGGTGAGTAACTTTACACCTGGGCAAAACCATGTTGCATTGGAGGGAGAAGGAAAATTTAAAATGTAGGGACAGATTTATAGTTGGGGTAGAGCATGTCCTACATCAACTTTAAATTTCAGTGTAAAAATAAAGCTATCAAGTATTTGTGTGCTACATGAAAAGCAGTCAGTGTTTAACTTATGTACAAAATATTAAACTAATTTGAACCCCTTGCATTGTAACATAGTTTATCAAGTTCTCCTTTTTTTTTTGGTTTGCTCTCCTTATTCACACAGCGGTATATTTACTAAACTGCGGGTTTGAAAAAGTGGAGATGTTGCCTAATGCAGCCAATCAGATTCTAGCTGTCATTTTGTAGAATGCACTAAATAAATGATTATGACCTCATTGATACAGTGAAGTTCATTGATTACCACTTTTTTTATAAACATTAAAATGCCAGTCATCATCAGCATCACCACCATCATCAAGGTAATGGTGACTGGCATATTGTTCCGGCAATATCTTAGTGCTGTCACAATCAATGTATCAGGCAGGGGAGGGCTGGCAAATTTTAGGCCGGGGGCAAGAATCGACTCAGCAGCCTATTAGGAACATTTTAAATGAAAAAAAAAAATGCAGATGGCCCTGTGACCAAGCCCAATGTAGCCCACTGTGGGACCGGCCTGGGAGGCAGATGCCCCCCTGGCCCCCACCCCAGCCTGCCCCTGGTATCAGAACACCCTGCAGCCAACAAGAACATTGTCAAAACAGGGACTGTTTCAGGAAATCAGGATATCTGGTCACCCTAGGCTAAAAGTATTCTCTAGTTCTGAACTGCAATATAACAAATTGGTGTTAATGTTTCTTTAACTTTATAGTAATAAGAGAGCAGCAACCACTTCCCTATCATAAGTCATAGATATAAGATTTCTTACTGTAATTAAATTTAGTCATGATTGCCTTACTTCCTAAAAAAAGCAGATGGAGGCACACAGGGGAGGGCTGGCAAACTTCAGCCCGGGGGCCAAGACTCGACTTGGTATCCTATTTTAAAGGGAGAAAAATGCAGGTGGCCCAGTGATTCAGCCCAAGATAGCCCACTATGGTACCAGCCTAGGGGGCAGATGCCCTCCAGCCCCCCAGCCCAGCCTGCCCCTGGAGGCACAGGTCTAAGGCAGCAATATTTCAAGCAGTAGACAAAACTCGTCAAAACTCGTTAACAAAAGTTTGTTAATTAACTTTTGTGTTTCCTTTATTTTGTCTATTGCAAGTGATAAGTACTAATTTATCCATGTAGATTTATACTGAGCAGCGCTGCATGAGCATGCTAGACACAAATATTAATTTAGGATATACTTATTTTCAGGATAAAATGCAAGTTTGGTTTTGCAGATATATATTTTTACCGATAAAAGAGTATTTAACAGTAGGTTTGCAATACAATACCTCTCAACATGTCAGAGAAGAGCACTTAAGATTTGATATAAAACGATGCACTTGTTTTAACTTTAACATATAGCAGCATACACCATGGCAGAGTACAAACTATCATAGGACGCAGCTTAATATACTCTGCACAGTTGCAAATACTGCAAAGTACCACAATGTAATAATATACACTGTGTATGATATTAGAAGGTCAGGGGCTAATCACATACATCACACTATTCCCAATTGGAGATTTGAGTTCCTAATCCACCTGCTTTTCTAGTAGACCACATCCTTTTTGACCTCACAAAACTGTAAGTGTCCCACAGAAATCGGGAATGTGGGCAGATATGCAAAATTTCAGGAGCCAGTGGAGAACATTAGGAAAAAGGGACCAGAGTATTGTATGAAAAAGAGGTATATTTGGGAGATATGAATTCAACTGCATGTATTTCACTATGTTGTGCAGCTTTACTCTGAGACGCATTGTGTAGTTAAAATATGTTCCTTTAAAATTAAAATTGTGACTCCCGAGCTTACTATGTGCATTAACCAAACAATGTTTTCAGCATATCACTGTGCTTCAAGCGGTTTCACTGTTTTACTGTATATATTTTGTACAGACATGTAGCAAGGTTTTCTAAAAGCCCTGCTGAGGTGTATTAGATCATAAGTAACCAGATACATGCCCCTGCTTACATTGTGTTGAATCACTCCACTGTTTGATGGAAGCCAGTCTACCGTCTGTTTGTGACACAGCCAACTACAGAATAAAAGCTGTAGTTTTCAGATGGAGCTTATGATGTACTTGAAAGTCATATTGGCTTTTGGTAGTGCCGAGACGTTTGATAAGTGAAACATTATATGTTTGCAAAAACGGTTGGAGTTTTAACATTTAAAATGAAGTCACAACATACTGAATTTGTTTCACAAGAAAACGGGAAATTGCATAAATGGAATTGCCTGTGTTTCCTGGATTAATAGATGGCTTTGCAGACTTACATATAAATAAGCCAATCATTGCATTGAGAACATAAAATGTTTTTATGTGTAACCCACTGTATATCATGTTACAATAATGCATATTTCACCATTAGGTAGCACCAGAATTAACCCTGACACAAATTAAATTTCCTGAAGGGATTATAGGTTTTTTTTTTGCATTTGTCTAAAGCAGTGTAACATCAAAATCAATTTCACAATTATCCACAGTGACAAATAGAAATGACAGATATGGCAAAACAAAACCAAAGAGCTAGGACACTCCTTATGAATAACTCATTTGATGGGTGATAAAGATAATTTATAAAAGTGCAAAATATGTGGATGTATTGAGCTTTTCTATTTGCACAAATGTACCTATTATGCTGTCTAGCAGATATGTTTTGTGTGTTTGAATCTTTCTTTACATTAGTCAAAATTTGTCTAGAAATGCCCTTTTCTGTACAATGTGCACCTGGCTGATATTCTGCTGAATAGGCTGAGGCCTGGTTTTACAATGATCGTGGCAAATGTGTCTTTTGTGGGAAGAAAGTTCACTACAGATCTCCACTAAATAGGGAATGTCCCCCTACAATCGTCCTTTTCCACCATCCTTTGCATTTAGGGGCATATGTCGGGGAGTTCATATATCCATAGTCTGCATTCTGTAAGCTAAGCATGACTCGTCAAAGCTCCTCCCATTAGTGGCCCACAAATCCATGCACTTCCATGTAAAAATAGGTTAATTTATTCTGGTATAGGCACAACTTGCATACACATTATTTGAGGCACATGTTTTGCACTTTCATAAATTACTTTTTATCATGTTGCATTGTTTTCTTTCATCGTCATCATCATCATCATTTACATATATATATATATATATATATATATATATATATATATATTTACTTATACTTATACCACAGATTATGTAGTGCCTGACATATATGACATACATGAAAATAGTATGATAACAGGTATGTGGGTACAATTGACCAGAATAATGATTGCATGGCTACAATTAATAGAACAGATTGCATGACATACAGAGAAAAAGTAGCATTATGCTTGATAAGGGACACACGAGGTAGATGGACATTGGACAGACATGAGACTAAGGTAGAGAGGACCCAGCCCATGAAAGATTACATTCTAGAGGAGTGATGAAGAGAGACAGTAGGATCAAATGGGACACTGAATTTAGGTTATGGACCAGATGATGGGGCAGCATAGAGTGACATGGAAAGCAATCAACAAAGTAGATGGCAGTTGACTACAGAGTAGGGTCATAGATTGTAGGGAAGATGGTAGTTGATTACAGAGTGGTTGGAAGGTGGCAGGTAGATGCTGGGGAGGGCTGGCAAATTTTAGCCAGGGGGTAAGTCTTCACTCAGCAGCCTCATTCCATCAATGACGAGGAAACAGCTCACAAAGTGGGAGGAGAGAGGTATGAATTGCAAATTGTTGAGTCTTTGAAGTCTAGCCATCTACATCAGGTGTCCCGAAATGATGCATAGTTGTCACCTGCTACAGAAGTGATATCATCCATATTAAGTAAGAAATCCATTTTGGAGAACCAATTGGCTATAATTGAAGGAAAGGAGGATCGCCAGTGAACAGGAATCACTCCCCATATTGGCATTGCTAAGGTGCTTTAAGAGGGACTTTTTGTATCTGGAAACGGGTAACTTTACCAATTTAGGATCCAAAAGATCAGATCATTAGGAACATCCTCTCCAAAGAGCACACTGGAGAAATGAAACACATTGGTTCTGAAGGTCTTAATAACGAACACTCCCACCAAATATGGAGTGGACTGATCAGGTCTTTAAGACATCTCCAACATAAGCTGCATACACCTATGGTCATCCTACTCAGGATGTCAGGACATCAGTACCAGCTAAGGAGTAATTTAAAATTTGTGAAAAATCTTATTCCTCTTACTCTCCTCATTTGCATGTCCTAGATCCTTCTCCCAAGCTTTGAAGTACCGTGGCAGAGGGTTGTACAGATCCTCTCTCTGATTAGTTTGTACAGATAAGAGATCAAATGAGGAAGGTTATGAGGAGCCCTCTAAGAAGACCTATTGTACTAAGGAAGTGGTGGAGTTTTAGATGTTTCCACTCCTTATGTATATAAATATATATATATAAAGCTAAATATGAATTTCTTGATGTGGAAAGACATTAAAAATATAAAAATGAACAATATGAAAGCCAGACTTATTTTAGAAAGGATTAAAATCAAAATGCTAAATATTTATTCCCTAAGGAAAGGAATGCAATCCAGATCTTCATTAAAACCTAAAGATGCATTTAATGAAATAAAGTTATTCTCTGCCAAAGCCACATGAAACATGAAGGGTGATGCAAGAAAGTCTCTCCACAACGTTTACAAGAAAATAAAACAACACATCAAAGAACAGATCTATCGTAGCAATTAGATGTTATTTGTTTTTTTGCTTTTTTTTTTACTATCATTGTTTTCTCAAAGTATTTACAGCTGGAAAGGGACAAATTAACACGAAAACCGTGGTGCCCTCATACTAACTAGCGGGTTTGACTCATTATTGTATCTCACTACTACATGGGTAGTTTAGTAAACAGGTGACATTTCTACTGTAAGCGGGGAAGAGGAGCATTCAGCAATCAGTTATCTCTGACGGCATTAGGCGATAGGTAGGAGAAATGTTGAGAAATATATAATGGTTTTAGAAACTCTACAAATCTGTGTTAATGTATATTAAGCTGCTGATGCCTGGTGATGATGCGTAAAAAAGTGAATGATTTTAATAATAATAATTTAAATAAATATTATGCTCAGTCTAGTGCTGAAGACTCTCCTCCAGGGTCCCATTTCTGCAAGGGAATCCCTGTATTATGCCTAGCTAGCAACCACTAGTATTTATAAAATGCAGTGTCAGTGCTTATTTTGCTGATATTACATTATAACAAGTGGATTAAATAGTTATTTGCTGTTATAAAGATACACTGTTTTGCAGCATAATAAAAGGACATAATGCATGTCTGCATGCATGTTTTATGTCTGAATTAGAAAGACACTTGCTTACTAGCTTCCGGTTCCTCAAGTGTGGGGAGAATATATTGTAATTGCCGTCTTTATGCCTGTGCCTATCTTCCTGTGCAGGCGCCATATAACAGGAATTACATCTACCAGGTATGGTATCCAGCATTTATAAAAAATACATGTAATCAGCATAATATATCATAGAGAGCACAATGTAGTAACCATCTGACCCGGGTACAAGGTAGGTCATTTAATTACAGTATTTTTTTAGCTTTATAATATTATTTGGCAGTGGGATGATCAATATATTTATAACAATATCTAATGTCTATTGTCTATCGTTTTTGTATAGCAATGCATCCTTTTAGTCTTTCAGTTTTCAACTTCACATAATATTATTTTTTACCGTTTTCTCATAAAAATCCTGTTTTTTAATGGAATTATGGTAAAATATGATATACAGCATGCTTTGTTTCATCTTAAAGATACACATATGTTCCTCTTTTACATTTCATGCATTATTTACTGTAGCCCTTATCTGATTTTTTTCATGATAGACCTCTAGGACTAAACTGAAGAGATTAATGATATTGTTACATAACTTAATTTTTGTGACATTTAGCAAACATTCATAATACTGATTATTAAACCAGATGAATATGGACAAAGTCTTGTCAGTTTTAGTAATTCAACTATGAACCATTGGTGGACATGCTTCCAAATGATTTTACTGAGAGTGTCTGTCTATCTTATTACCTATGAAGGCAGGCACAATGGTTTCCTAAGGAGAGTATGTGAGGTGTTCATGGAGTGGTGGACATAATTATATTAAGTACCAGTTGCAGACCAAGGCAGTAAGGGGTTCCAATGCAAAGAATTATTTCAAAAATGGCCTCTCATGCACATATCCATGAATGGATGAATATACAGCAGAAGAAGATCTACAGGAATTTCCAAAACAGAAAGTGAACTGCTTAGTGATACGGGGCTTGATTCATTAAGGCATGTAAACGATTTGTGACGTATTTCGCGTAAAATCGCTCTGTGTATGCCCAAAAACAAACTATACGCCAGAGAACGCAGGAACATCTAATTCTTCTTGGAGCGCAAGCTACAGCCTACGATTTCAGGGGCGGAATGGGGACTGGGCGTGTGCAAATAGCCGATGTACAGTAAGACCGTGCCTAGCAGCATCAAGCTTTGGGCATCTCAAAGGAATGTTTTTTTCTGTCATATCACTTGCACCAGCTACAGGTCTGATGTAAGTGCCGATTACTAGTGATGACGGTTGCGTAAGCATGCTAGAACATGTATTTGCAATCAGGAGCAACTGTAAAAATGCATTTTATGTACGGTAGACATTCATATCATTCTAATAAATGTATTTTATGGGAACTCTTTTATAAACGTTCTTTAAAAATTGTTTGTCATTAAAGACTAAGGGCCTGATTCATTAAGGATCTTAACTTGAGAAACTTCTTATTTCAGTCTCCTGGACAAAACCATGTTACAATGCAAGGGGTGCAAATTAGGATTTTGTTTTGCACATAAGTTAAATACTGACTGTTTTTTCATGTAGCACACAAATATCAACTTTAAATTTCAGTGTACAAATAAGCTATCAAGTATTTGTGTGCTACATGAAAAAAGAGTCAGTATTTAACTTATGTGCAAAACAAAATCCTTGCACCCCTTGCGTTGTAACATGGTTTTGTCCAGGATACTGAAATAAGAAGTTTCTCAAGTTAAGATCCTTAATGAATCAGGCCCTATATGATTAACAGATGACAGGTGATTTTTTTTTCTGTGTGCTCTTTTGGGACTTTATATTTTGCACGCATGTATTGGATGTATCCTGCACTGTATTGTCTGTTAGAGCAGAGTAGACTTAGACCTGTGTTCATCAACAGACGTATCTTTACATCAGCTCCTTGTTGAATACGGATGCCCGTATGCCCGATTTATGTGCGTTTTTTTTAAAAACACACAATACGTTCCTTTTGCAAGCTTTAAGGACTCAGGCCCAGTATTTTAATAAAAGCATGAAGAAATACTATAAAAATATCACATAATTAGATGTTCCAAGGGCAATTTTTATTTACTTTAAAGTGCTGCCAACTTAAAGTTTCTTGTAACACAGCGTACACTCTGTAGGACAAACATAATGTGCCATGGCAATGAGGGGTTAAATTGGCAAATAATTCAAGCACAATATACTTAATGTCCCTTGTGTAGCACCACGAGCTGCATGGTGAAAAGTATGTATTTGGTATGTATGATATTTAGAAAATAGATCGAATTATTGATCTGCAAATGTGAATACCTAATATGTGCACTATAGTGACAGTTACATACTTTGTGCTTACAGGACAGTTAAACAGTGTGAGCAGTATAGAAACAAAGTAACTACTGTGATCATCAGATCTATCAACAATTTACATAGAACCATGTCCATCATATACTGTGTATCCCATAATCCAGCATATGCAGTACATCTCCATGAACACAATATACAATACCAATATCTACCAGTTACATTGCTAGTTTAGCACAACACCATAATACCACTATATTACATCTCCATCATCAACATTTATTTATATAGTGCTAGCAAATTCCGTAGCGCTTTACAATTGGGAACAAACATTAATAAAACAATACTGGGTAATACATACAGACAGAGAGGTAAGAGGGCCCTGCTCGTAAATTTACAATCTATGGGACAATGGGAGTTTGAAACACAAGGGCATGTGCTATATCATATTGCACATTGGACCAGCTAGAATGCAAAGGTATTAAGTATTGAGTGGGCTGTGTGATCAGTCACACAGCAATGTTGGTCAGAGGGTTGTTGTCTTGTGTTAGCTGTGTAGAGGGTGGTAATAGGGTAATCTAGGGAGATTAAGATGCTGGTTAAGGAATATTATAAGCTTGTCTGAAGAGGTGGGTTTTCAGAGGACGCTTGAAGGTTTGAAGACTAGAGGAAAATCTTATTGTGCAAGGAAGGGAATTTCACAAAGTGGGTGCAGCCTGAAAAAGTCCTGTAACCGGGAATGGGAGGACGTGATGAGAGTGGAAGAGAGACGCAGATCTTGTGCAGAACGGAGGTTTTCGAGTTGGGAGATATTTTGAGACAAGTGAGGAGATGTATGTCGGTGCAATTTTGTTGACGGCCTTGTATGTTAGTAGAAGAATTTTATATTGCATTCGTTGAAAAACAGTCAACCAATGTAGAGACTGACAGAGTTGCTCAGCAGAGTAAGAACGGTTCGCAAGGAAAATCAATCTAGCCGCTGTGTGCAAAATAGATTGTAGGGGTTGTAAGTCTGATTTTGGGAAGACCAGTAAAGAGGGAATTGCAATAGTCAATGCGGGAGATGATGAGTGCATGAATTAAGGTTGTTGCAGTGTCTTGTGTGAGACATGTGCTATTTTGGAAATGTTGTTTAGATGCATGATTTAGATATAGAGGCGATGTGGGGAATAAATGATAGTTGTGAGTCAAGGATTACATCTAGGCAGCGAGTTTGCGGAGTGGGATTTATGATCATGTTATCAACAGAAATAGAAATGTCAGGCAGGAAGCTTCTGTTTTTGGGTGGGAATACTATAAATTCAGTTTTTGGAAGATTGAATTTGAGTTGGTGAGAAGACATCCAAGGTGTAATGACAGAATGACAGTCAGTAATGTTAGACAACACAGATGGTGAAAGATCAGGAGAGGATAGATAGATTTGCATATCATCTGCATAGAGATAACACTGAAATCCAAAGGAGCTTATTAGCTTTCCAAGAGAAGTGGTGTAGATAGAGAATAGCAGAGGAACTAGGACTGAGCCTTGTGGTACTCCAACTGATAAAGGAAGCGGAGCAGAGGTGGATCCAGAGAAATTAACACTGCAAGAGTGATTAGATAGGTAGGATGAGAACCAGATAGGACAGTGCCTTCAAGACTTGTAGTGTTTGTATGAGGAGAGAGTGCTCAACAGTGTCAAATGCAGCAGAGCGATCCAGGAGAATTAGAAGAGAGTAATGGCCTTCAGTTTTTGCTGTGATCAAATCATTGACAACCTTGGTCAGCGCAGTCTCTGTGGAGTGTTGAGAGCGAAAGCCTGACAGAAGAGAATACAGTAGGTTGTTTGCTGTAAGAAAGTGTGTGAGACGACTGTAGGCAATTCTCTCGAGAAGCTTGGAGGGGCATGGGAGCTGAGAGATGGGGCGGTAATTTGAGAGAGAGTTTGGGTCAGAGTTTTGTATTTTCAAAATAGGAGTAATCACTGCATTCTTGAATAGTGATGGAAAAATACCAGTAGAGAGAGAGAGACATTACAGATTTTAGTTAGAGGTGGAATGAGCACAAGACACAGAGACCTAACAAGTTGTGAGGGTATGGGATCAAGGGGACAGGAGGTAGAGTAGGAAGATGAGAAGAGAGTAGAAACTTCCTCTTCATTTGTGGGATCAATTGAAGAGAGAGTGTCAGAGGGTGCTACAAAGGAATTGAGCTGATTGCTTGTCAAGGAAGATGATAACATTTCAAGTCTGATCTTATCTATTACAGCTCTATAATTTCACCATAAGCCCCCAAAATGCCACGATGTACAGGGAGTATTCATCTCATATAGTACACTCTGGTTAAGCAAAGAGTGATCAGGCTATGAAAGTTCACTTAGCACACGCATAAACAAGTCACAATACTATGTATATATCAACATGTAGCTGTTTAAATGCCGAAAAATGAAGCAAGCTGGACTGCAGTGATGCAGTATTAGCCATTTTTGCAGAAGGCAATGTTCAAGAGCAAGTGGTGGTCTGCTTCATTGTGGCCAACCCCGTATATATGTGCCACACAGATCAGCCCAGGGCTGACCAATCTGATACCCCTTTTCTCCTCACTCACTTCACAGAATTGTTATTATTATTCATCTTTATTTATAGGGTGCCACATGAGGTCTACAGCATCATATAGAGGGAAAATAACAAGACAGTACATGGTATAACAGTATAACACAGTAAACAAATAACACTATAAGTCTCAACACAGCTACTGGGGTGCAAAGGGTATATTCAGTGCAGGCTTAAACCTTTACCATTAGTGTGGGCAAAATTAACAGGTTCAGAGCCACTGAAAGAGGTGCAAGACAATGGAGGAGTGGAGTCCATTGACAGAGAGCCCAAGGAGGAGGTGCGCATTGTAGCTGGTGAGCAAAAGGTATAGGTAATGAGAACAGGATGGAAGAAGGCCCTGCTCACTAGAGCTTACAATCTAAAGGGAAAGGGACTGACAAATTGTTTACATATGGATGTCAGCCAATATAAGGGGATCTGAGGGCAATAAGCAAGAGTGGGAGAGGTGGAGGATATAAGAGAGTGTGAAATAAGACATGGTGAAATGCTTAAGTGGAGGCCTGGTAGTCTTTTCTAAACAGGTGACCGATTAAAGCTACAGAGGCTAGGGGATAGACTGATAGAATTAGGGAGATCATTCCAGTGGTAGCAACACAGGAGAAATCTTGCATAATGGAGTGAGATGTGGTTACCAGAGGGAAGGAAAGGCAGCGGTCTATGGCTGACTGGAGAGGCATGGGAGGGAGTATGTACGGAGATGAGGAGATAAGGAGATTTAGGGAGCAGTGCAGTTGGAGAGGGCCTTGTACATGAGGGTAAGAAGTTTGAGGAGGATTTGGTACGGGAAGGGGAATCATAGAAAAAGATAAGACTAGCTGCAGCATTACGTATAGATCGAAAAGTAGTGAAATGGGAGCGGAGGAGCCCGGTAAGGAGAATGTTGCAATAGTTGAAACAAGAAATGATCAGTGAGTGGATAAGAGTTTTGGTGGCATCCTTGGAGAGGAAGGGTCTGATATGGGTGATGTTGAGGAGCTGGAAGTGACAGGATTGGGCAAGAGATGGAATGTGAGGAAGGGAGGTGAGGTAGGAGTCAAGAATGACACCCAGGCAGCGGAGTTGGGGAACAACAGAGGAGATAGTGGGGTTGTCAACAGTGATAGAGAGGTTGGGAGGGGAAGAGACTCTCGATGTAGGGAAGACAATGCGTTCAGTTTTGGCCATGTTAAGTTTGAGAAAGTGTAAGGACATCCAGGAGGAGATGGCGGAGAGGCAACGGGAACACCGAGAGAGGATGGAAAGGGTGAAATCAGAACATGAGAGATAGAGTTGAAGATAATTTCACCCAGGAAGCAGCTGTATAGAGAAAAAAGCTGAGGGCCAAGGACAGACTGCTACATTAAGGATGAATGGGGGTAGGAGAAATCAGAAGTAGAAACAGAGAAGGAGTGGTTGGCAAGGTAGGAGATGGACTACAAAAGGATGATGTCAGAAAAGCCAATGGTATGAAGATTGTGGAGTAAAAGAGGGTTATCCATGGTGTCAGAGGCCTCAGAGAGACCCTGGATGATAAGCAGGGAGAAATGGCCCATGGATTTGGCTGAGAGAAGATCATTGGTGACTTTGGTCAAAGCAATTTCTGTGGAGTGGAAGGTAGTAAGCCAGACTGGAGAGGTTCAAGGATGGAGTTGTCAGAGAGATGGTTGGTAGACAAGCCGGACAAATATTTTGGAGGCAAAAGGGAGAAAAGATTTGAGGAGGTAACTAGAGAGCAAGGATGGGTTAAAAAATGTTTAAATGGTGAGAGGAAGATTCCAGTGGAGAGGGACAGAATGAAGAGGTGAGCAAGGCGGGAGTAGGCAGTGGTGGAGAGGGAGCAAAGGAGGTGAAAGGTTATGGGATGCAGGGGTCAGGTAGAGGGTAGAGAGAATAATATAAGAGAGTGGACTTTGTCACCAGTAGTGAGGCGGAAAGCACAAGAGATGGTGGCTGGAGGGAGATGAGGGTGGAGTAGTAGGGAGGAAGGGAGGGGAGAGGAGTGGGGCAAAGGAGTATGTTGAAAGTGGCAAAAAAGGATTGATGGACTGTAATGATATTAGAGACTTGAGGAATAATTGTTTAACAAGAGAGAGGGCGGAACTGTAGGATGAGAAGATAAACTTGAAATGAAGGAATTCTGCCAAGGAGATTTCCTCCAGTGTTGTTCGCCATGTTGGATTTTTGAAGGCACTGGATAAATTTGGTTGGGGTTTAGAGACAAGAACAGTGTTGAGGGTGTAGTTGTAGAGGGAGGCTGCTTAGTTGGGGTAGGAAGACATTGACGGGGTAGCTGGTGCATGGGGGTGGGCTGGATCTGGGATGGAGATGAGAGTAAGAGGTGAGGGGGTGGGGATGGGTATTGGATAAGAGCAAGGAGATATGGTTAAAGACTAAAGGAGTAAGGAGAGGAAGGATAGAAGAAGAGAGGATGGACTAGCAAATGAGTGGATGAAGTGTGCAGGGGTACTAGAAAGAGGATCAGGAGGAGAGAAGAAAGACAGCAATTTGTAACAGATTGACTGACTGACGTGTGTGTAACAGACCGACGAGCGTGTAACTGATTGACTTACCTGCGTGTAACTGACGTGTGTGAAACTGACTGATGTGTGACTGACTAACTGATGTGCATGAGACTGAAAGATGTACGTGAGACTGACTGACTGACTTGTGTGTAACTAACTGACGTGTATGTAACTGACTAACTGATGTGAGTGTAACTGACTGACTGGGTGGGGTACGAAATTTAGGTGGTGGTGTCACTGACAGTGACTACCACGAAGGGACCAAAACAAAAAAGACTTCCCCGACTTAGAAGAAAGGAGGACTGACCTTAAGAATGACAGAACAAGTGTCCAGCAGTGGGATAAGAAATCATGATCCCCAGTAACAATGGCATGTTGTTAGTACGTCATTTTAAATTGCGACTTGTCTCTCACTATTTTTAAAGCTTCTTATCCCATCTATTAGACTTAGGCTTAGGCTTAAGTGTAATAGTTAGGTACTTCCTGCACACACTCTGGCTACATGTCCTCCCAGGTGGGTCTCTGTGGGTGGGTCTCTGTCCTGTCTACGGAACACAGGCTGCACAATATCATGGTTCAGCATAATAGAGCTCAGTGTACAGAAGTGAGCAGACTAGGGGACTAGAAGTCTCAGAATGTAAACTCCGGGGTCTCATTGGTAGCATTTGTATATAATTTGCATGTGATCATTTTGTCCTTTTCCCAGCTTGGAACGTTTCTATGTAAGTTGCCACAGTGTTCTGGTTCACCTTGTTCATTTTCTTTACATCTGGGGGGTGATCAGCAGATCAGTTACTATTGGAGGTGTGCCCTCTCCGCAATCCCACTGGGGTCTCTCTGAGGTAGATCCTCCCCTATCCAGCTTCAGATTGTCAGTAATATAATTTACATACTAGCATTCTGGTCCTGTATCTTCTGTTCCAGTTGGTCCCTGGCACTGCATTATGGTGACATATTGGTCCTGATGCCTGGCCCTACATCTCCATTGGTACTGTTTCCATAATCTGGCTTCTGATTACAGTGATTTTAGACAGAGAATGCTTAGCTTGGTTTACAAACACCTCCTCATTCAGCAACACGCTACTCAGAAATACTTCTGCATTACAACTGACTGTCTAATGCTAGACAATTCCTGCTACACTGTGTATCTCCATATTATTCTGCATATCATTATCACCAGTTCAGTACTGTGACAACGTCATTATACCTTCTCTGCTGCTGAGTTTTAATAAAATATCTTTTATCGGAACACAACCTAATTTTTTCCACCAGTATATTCCCAACACTTTGGTTATGTAAAACTAGAAAGTCATCTGTGGCTCTCCAGCTGTGGTGGGATTACAAGTCCCACCATGCCCTTTTTGCTGGATGTTATAAGACTTCGAGTGCCTCCACAGCTGGAGAGCTCCAGACAATCTTAGTGCACTGCCAAACTCGCATGGGTTGGTGATAATTATTCATCATCTAACATCATCTATTTATTTATAAAGCACCACTAATTCTGCAGCGCTGCACAGAGAACTCATTCACATCAGTCCCTGCCCCATTGGAGCTTACAATCTAAATCCCCTAACATACACACACACACACACACACACACACACACACACACAGACCGAGAGAGACTAAGGGCAATTTAATAGCAGCCAATTAACCTACCAGTATGCTTTTGGAGTGTGGGAGGAAACCCGAGCACCCGGAGAAAACCCACGCAAACACGGGGAGAACATACAAACTCCACACAGATAAGGCCATGGTCAGGACCCCAATGCTGTGAGGCAGAAGTGCTAGCCACCGTGCTGCTGTTCACAATCAATTTGCATTTTATGGCCATCATTTGGATTCCCTCTGGAATGTACGGGACTCCCTAGGATGCTCTCTGTATGGTTTATCAGTCACTAGGATACTCTCTGTGTTGTATATCAATCAATAGGGTGCTCTTTGTATTGTATGACAGTAACTGGGCTGCTCTCTGTATTGTACAGCGCTCCCTATGATACTCTCTGCATTTTATATCAATCACTAAGATACTCTCTGTGCTGTACTTTGATCACTAGAATGTTCTATGTATGGTATGGAGGTAATTCATTAGCGGTAAACAGGATGTGCTCTATTTTGTATGGCAGTCACTAGGATGCTTTTGTACTATATGGCCATCACTTGAATGCTTTCTGTATTGTATGATCTCTGTATCACTGGGATGCTCAGTGTATTGTATGGCAGTAACTAGGATGCTCACTGTGTTGTATGGCAATAACTAGGATGTTCTCTGTTTTTTAGGCAGTCAGAAGGTTGCTTTCTGTGTTGTATGTTGAATACAAGGATATTCACTGTACTTTGTGGCCGTCACTTGGATGCTCTCTATATTGTATAGCAGTGACTAGGATGCTCTCTGCAGTGTATAATGATCACTGGGATGCTCTCTGTATTGTATGGTGGTCACAGGGATGATCACTGTATTGTATAGTGGTCACTAGCATGTTCTCTGTATGGTATGTTGGTCACTGCTCTGACCAACATATCATATCAATAGAATGCTCTATTTATTGAATATATATCATTACGATGTTCACTGTATTGCATATCTTTCACTTGGAGGCTCCCTGCCTTGTTTGACAGAGGCTCTCTGCAAAGTCATTTGTTTTTTTCTTTTATACTCCTTCATAAAATTTAGAACCAGTTGGAGACTGACAGTATATGAGAACCAGTAAAGATTTTTCTTATGGTGACCAGGCTCAATGTAGCAGCAATTCCCAGACTCAACTTCAATTACTTCAGTGCTAATTCCAGAAACTGCCTCTTGCCGCATTAAGCTACACGAATCACGTAACCAATGCATATACTCCACCCACAGGTGTGCTGACTCTACCTACATGTTTGATCCCCCTAAAAGTGCAATGCTACATCTGCTTGTGTATTAGCTACACCTACTACAACAGGCTCCATCTTCAGTTGCTGTGACTCTACCTACTGTGTTGCATTGGACTTCCACACCATTATTGTGATGAAAAAGATATATATATATAATATATATATATATATATATATATATATATATATATATATATATATATGAAAAAACTACTACTGAGCCATGAATGCACCACTGGAAAAGGTATAATACTATAGGAATGTAAGAACATTATTTTCTATGTAGAGAGATTTGTTTATTTAAGTTTATGACTTGCTATGACATTTAACAAAATTATTATCATATATTGTATTACTTTTACTTCATTGTCATTATGTTACTATTATCCTTATAATTTCTCATTGCTTACATTAATTTTAGAAATTGACAGCTTTATATGCAGTAAACTATTTATGTTCTACTTTAACTGTTTAAAACACTTTATTATAGTTAAACTGTTGATTCCATTATCTTCTCTAGAAACTGAATCAAATGTTAAGCCTTTGCAATAGCTAAAAATTGACAATGTTTTACATTTGTGATAATAGTTTTATACTTAGTGCTGGAGTATATGCTTAATTGATTTAGTGCTGAGAGTCCAATGACATTGAATAGCTTGGGATGAAAATTCCTTCCATAAGTGACAACCATAGGTATTGAAGCTTAGATATATATAATATGTGTGAAACCTAACAAGAAATTAACAAATAACACATGGTAGCTTGTATGGTCATAAACAGACACCCATTAAAATGTTTCCTGGCATCACCAGGAATTAAATTATACTGTTAATAGCAGTAAAGTAAATATAAATTTGGAAAAATATTGATTTTGCCCCCTGTGAAACAGCAAAGTATAATAATTTTGTGTCTAGCAATTTCGCATCTAAAGGCTTCACTGGTACCTTAAAGGTATATATCACTAGGCAAAGCAGGGAGGTTATATAAGTTACACATTGCCAAAAACAAAGTTTGGGAAAACATACGGTGCCTGAGTCATTAAGGCAAAAAAGGAGTAAATGTTCTCTGGGACAAACCATGCTACAATGCAAGGGGTGCAAATTAGTTTAATATTTTGCACATTAGTTAAATACCGGCTATTTTTTCATCTAGCACACAAATACTTGATAGCTTTTATTATTGCACTGAAATTTAAAGTTGATCTAGGACATGCCCTACCCCAACTATAAATCTGTCCCCACTTTTTAAATTTACCTCCCCCTCCAATGCAACATGGTTTTGCCCAGGTGCAAATGATACTCCTTTTCTATCCTTTGCTCTCCTTAATGACTCAGGCCCACAGTGTTCAGAATAATTAATCAACCAACCTTATTCTTTATAGCAGAGGCATTGGTAGACCTCAGAACCAGGGGCCCAGTCACAGAGAGGGTCATGTAGGGTGTGACATAAGTCTGACATGTGAGAGCAACATGCGATTTTCCCTACAGCACATGCACAGTAGGCATGTCCCAGAGACGTATCTCCCCTTTCGCCACTGTACATTAGAGGGGTGGAACAGGGGTGATAGTGGGCAGGCAGTCATAGGCACAGGATAGTAAGGGCATGTTAACGCTCTTACATACTGTGAGAGGAAAGTAGCCGCTTTCACTACCGGACATGGTGTATCACATGTGGTTGCTTCCCTTCTAGTGCAGGATTGTTTATGATGATGACTATCAGCACAAACCTTTCTAGTGTAAATATATATATATATATATATATATATATATATATATATATATATTTCAATATTGCCCCTTTCCTCAACCAGAAAGTGCACCACGAAAAAATGTAGCAAATATATTCAATTGAACAAAAAACACCCCTACACTACCATCTTTTACCATCTTTATTACTCACCTCGGCTCGGCATCCATGGCATCATCTTTATCTGTAATAAATCCAGGTTTCCCAGTCATGACAAAAAATGAACCATAATGAGCTCTTAGCGGCAGTACAGTCAATTATGTAAAAGGGGGATTTCCCATGACTTGGACTCAAGCCCTGGGTTCAGGTGGAGGGAAATCTCTCACTACATAAACCCAATTCACCACTGATACATTTCTCCACTCGTAGAACAGTGGTTTCCAAGACTATGTGGAGATCTCTCGGTGTCATCCAATATTTAAATTAACTGTTGTGGTCCAAGTTATTAATGCTAATTGGATAATTTACTTTTAGCTTTACTGAAAGATGAATTTTCTGTTAGATTTTTGTGTATTTTTTTTATCATACGCATATGAATTCATTGTTGTTAATGTCATCCCCATGATGGCTGTTTTTATGGTTTATGATTGTTACGTTAGAATTTAGCCTCATTTAAATAAGTGTATTAGATTTATTGAATTGCAATAGTGCATGATTCATTTCATGTAGTACAACTAACAAATATAGCTGTGACCAAAAGTAATGTCTTTTTTGTTGATCAACACCCTCAAAAGAGAATGGTCCATTCCATGTGGTGACATCACACTGTATACAAAATCCAGAACTTTTGATGTAACTCCTCACACTTTTAGGGGCTCCAAAAGAGAAACAAATATGCATTCAAGCTGGTGGCACTAGAATTAATCACACTATCTTGTAAATCCCTAAGTGTGTATAAATGTAAATTCAATCTTTTAAATATTAAATTTATATTTTGTCATAATTTACAGTTCAGATATGCTATATCTTCTCAATTTGACAGTTCTCCTCCAGTAATATCTGATTCCTCAATTAAGAAATTATTAATGTCTATGGGTATGCGTAAAATTATCTCTACAGTATACTCAGAACTCAATGTCCATTTTGCACTTGATAGTCTAAAACACCTTAAATCTAAATGGGAAATTGAAAAAGGTCCATTATCTGATGAGGAAAAGAACCATATCCATAAAAGTATTAGAGATGCCACATGTATTCATTTCTAGCAAATGAATCTATACATTTTACATATTCACCAGTTTCATTAGTCAAACTTGGTAACAAGCAGATTTGTAATTGTCCAAAATGTGGTTCAACAGGCTGTAATTTTTGTCATTGGTTATGGGATTGGAGAAAGTACATTCCTTCTAGCCAGATGTGTGGCCCTGTATCAGTAACACGGTGAATGTTATCTCTCATCTCATGTCTTTTTGGTTCCTCTATCAAAAATATATTGAATAAATCTCTCTACCAATATGTTTTCATTATAACTATCTCGCATAAGTTATTATAACCCGTACATGGCTTGTAACAGAAGGTCATAAATTTCATAAATGGAAGGTATTGTTGGGGGATACAATGAATCATGAGTGATATATGTATACCAGGAGAAATATATTACATATTTACCTTAAAATATGGTCTCATTGTTATTCTTTCATATTGATTTCATACTGATGATTCTAAATGCAGTCACTCTCCCATACCATAATGTTTTCTTCTTTTTTTATTTTTTTATACCATATTAGACTTCTGGTATACCTGCCCCTGCTCGCTTATCATTGTAACATGTCATGTTTACTAGTTAAGATTTTAACATGCATTGCATGTTTCTCAAATTTTCTAAATTTATTATTTGCTTTTTTATAATTCAATAAAATAACTTGATTAAAAAAACAAAAAACAATTAAGTTATTTAAAATTGAATTAAACTTAAATTACATTATATAAAAATTAAGATCAATTAAATAATATCTGTTTTAATTCTCTTTAAAAAATGAAATAGGAATCTTCATTCTTGCAGTAGTCCAAATGGAATGTCAATAAAGTAATGTCAATATAACCTGCAATTGCATATAATATTGCCACTAATGATGTAAGTACTATCAGCTAGTGGAGTCAGAATGCAAATTTGTGTGCTCAATTCCCCTAGGGAATTCACCGCCATGCTGAACGGACTAGGGCTGATTGACATTTAGCAGGGAGACCCCATACTGCCAGTTCCCTGCTATAGTGTCACCAGTCAGGCTTAGCATTGATAGTGACTTTTTCAGGGGGACTCCACACTATTCATCTCCCCGAAATTGTCGCTACCAGCCTAGGTTAGGAGTACTAGTGCAGCCTAGGCTACAAGTGCTGCAAGAGCTTTTGGGATGGGGGGGGACACTTTGCGTCTAAATTATTTTGCTATTAAATAAAACACATTACTATGCCAGTCATCATCGTCAAGTTGCTGATGATAACTGGCATTTCTTTACTGCATAATATAATTAAGGTGTATGATATGCTTTAAGCGTATCTTCCTACAACATACGTATTTTATGTAGTCTGCTGAATTGCAAGTATTTTGTCCCCCTTTACCACTGAGACTTTTCTCACCCCTGTGTTGAGCCTACTTTTGCCCTTTTTGGGGCTAGTAACATTCCAACATCAGTAATTTGTTTATGCAGTACCCACACAAATTACATCTTGTTTTTATCAGAAAAGTTTGAATTTTTGAATTTACACATCCTGACACAGAAAAGAAAAATGTACCAAAAAATGCGAAAAGTGTTGTTGTTTTTAATTTAAATTGCAAGAAAGTAAAATGTGTTGTTTTTTTTTATATAAACACCACCAATAAATTCTTTGTGGTTCTTTCCTTGGCATCAATCCACCTTTCCAAAACAGCAAAAAGCAACATTCTACATGTAGGTTTGTATCATGAAATATGTACTTTTTTTCAAGTTGGCACTGTCTTGCAGTAAATGTATAAAATGTGTAGGAATAATATGGGTAGCACATTGTTTGTTTTTTAAATAGACTACCTACTGCGTCAAGTGAGGGACCCTTCAGTTTATTGAAGCCAGGATGGAGGAGATCTGGGCATTAACCCCCCTTCCCTTCCTTCTTCCGTCACTGCACTTCTTTATCATCTCTGTAGTGTAGGGTGTGATTGTCTGATTATCACCAGACAATAACTACTAAGGGTACACACCATTTGAAAGAGGGGGTTTTTTAGGAGCCTGGGCTGATTAGTGTTTTATGTTTGGTAGGATGTTATTGTGCTGCTATGTGCCCTGTTATAGTATATGATGCTGCCACTAGGATTTTCAGGGGAGTAAACTCCCAGTATACTCCTAACTTAGAACATGCAACCCAATCGGGTCTCCCAAGGCGCAATTAAGTAGATAGAAATTTGAACGAAGTATGTGAGGAAAATGTATACAGACTAAGTTTGTGTAATGGTAGAGAAGTAGTTTATCACTGAGTAAAAAATAAAATCACATCAAAGACATAGCATGCAAATATACAGTAGAATGATAGACTGAACTGTACGGTAGTAAATAGCTGTTTCCCAATAACACGTAAAGCATATAAGGTAACTCCATACAGTATTAATAATGAAATAACTGAATAGTTTAAAGCATAAGATGGTAATATTCATGGACTGCTTAATGATTTCTGTAGTGTAAGGTATTATTGTCTGGTGATCACACACGATCACCAGAAATATACTTCTCAGGAGCCACACTGTTTGAAAGAGAAGACATTCTTCTGTTAATTGAGGGAGTCTATCAGATTATAGGTACCAGGATAGGGGAGATTGGGGACATTTAGGGCCCTTGTCCATCTTCTTCACTACAGATTTTTTTCCGTAGTGGCTGAATGTTGACTTGCTCTGTGACGTTATTGGGCACTGGCGCAATAACGGCATTATGTACCTTCTCTTCCCCTGGTCTCCACCAACAGGGAATAATGGTGGGGGACGGGTAAGTGTTATTTTTACTTATTTGCAACCCATGTGTGCTAAGAATATCAAAGACTTGTCCTTACCTCTTTATAGGTATGTATGCAGGTTACATTTAACTCCACCTTAGCACTGACCTGGTTAAGATACATGCAGCTTTTCATACCCCCATAATTGCAGGTTTTTTTTATGTATTTTACTTTTGCATTTTTACATAAAATGCGTCCAACTGTAGATCTGGCCTAAACTGTATAGCTACCTCCTATTTATGACATAAAAAAGTCTTGACAACATTTGCTGAAAAGAGCATGCTTTTCTGAGCATGAGAAGTCAGGCACATGCACCCATTACCATACTTAACCTTTGCCTTTACATATTTACGTTAATGTAATTACATCATTGGTATAGTTGAAAACTCCAGACCTGGCATTTGTAGCATATGATTTGTGACCCAGATATTGGCAGTGGTGGATCCAGGGGGGTGGCAATCGGGGCAATCCCCCACCCCTAGCAGAACTAAGTCCATTAAATTTGGGTCCAAGATGCCGATTAAAATGGGTGAAGGGGGCGGGTCCAAATGTGGTCAGTTTAGGTTATGCAGGGCACAGCCAATCAGAATGAAGGAGGAGGGTGATTATGCAAAATCACCCCCCCTAAAAATTAAGTCTAGGTCTGCCTCTGGATCTTGGTCCTCATATTGTTTATGATGGCTTGGTTTCAAAAACTATTATCATCATGATCAACATAAACATTTATGTATATAGATCCAGCAAATTCTGTTGCACTTTACCATTGGGAACAATCCCAGTGATAAAACAATAGTGGGTATTATAGACAGACAGAGAGGTAAGAGGGCTCTGCTCGCAAGCTTACGAACTATCGGACTATGGGAGTTTGATACATGAGGTTAAGTGCTACATATTGTGTATTGGTTCAACCAGATTGCAAAGGTAAACAGTGCTTAGTATGCTATATGAACCAGTCACACAGCAATCTTGGTCACATGGTTGTTATCTTGTGTGAACTGTGTAAAGAGGAATTTTATAATCTTGCTGGAAGAGGTGGGTTTTCAGACAATGCTTGAAAGTTTGAAGACTAGAAGAAAGGAAGGAAGGGAATTCCACAAAGTGGGTGCACGCTGAAAAAAGTACTGTAACCGGGAATAGGTGCATGTAATGTAAGGGGAATAATGGTGTAGATCTTGTGCAGAACAAAGGTGTAGAGTTGGGAGATATTTTTAGACAAGTGAGGAGATGAATGTTGGTGCAGTTTTGTTGATGGTCTTGTATATTAGTATTAGTATTTTATAGTAACAACAAATAAACTGCTACTTCTCCACCATTTCTCAATATTATTTTGTATCAAAGGGCCTGAGTCATTAAGGAAAGTAAGGCTAAAAAAGGAGTAAATATTCTGCAGGACAAACCATGTTACAATGCATGGGGTGCAAATTAGTTTAATATTTTGCACATAAATTAAATACTGCTCTTTGTCATGTAGCACACAAATTCTTGATAGCTTTATTTTTACAATGAAATTTAAAGTAGGACATTCCCTATCCCAACTATAAATTTGTTCACACATTATAAATTTACCTCCCTCTTCAATGCAACTGGTCTTTGCCCAGGTGCAAAGTTACTCCTTTTTTATGCATTGCTCTCCTTAATGACTCAGGCCCATATTTATTTATATTGTATTAGCAATAACATGCTTCAGATATAAACAACATTAACATAAATAAACAAGAAGATACTATTCAATAGAATAATTGTCCCTGAACGATGGGTGACAAAGCTGATGAAAAAATTTAAAGAAGAACTCCAGATATAACTATAATTATAGTAATGAACTCCCCACCGCCAAAGTGATAGAACTATCAGGATCTAAATTTCTGCAGTTCCAGAGTTACTGACCTCTGCCGTAACTGATAAGAGTCCATTGTCCAGGGCTCCCTGGACATACTGGAAATGATTAAATTAATACAGTACTTACTGCAGTGTGTCAACATGAAAACAATGCTCTAAGCACCATAATCATTCAAAATTATTCATAACTGTGTGTGTGCTAAATTCCTAACATACTATTTGTAAACTATGTAATGGAATCATATATCTTTACAACTTGCTAATTACTAAGGCCACAGGGCTTGCTAATTTTATCTTATGCCAATTGGTGTGTGCATACTTTTTAGCAAAGACATGGAGAATTTCGGTTTTGTGCTGACAACAAAATCCCATGAAGGATGGTGGACATGTTGCATAATACTAACCAATCTGCCAGACTATTTCAAAGTCATTTGTGGCTTACTACCAAAGTATGTTGTTGTGACCTCCAATAAGGAAATTAAAACCTTACTTTCAGTACATCACAGTCCTTTTAGTTGCTGATCATCATTGCTTTGAGTCCAAGAGGTTTTGGTGAACCTTGAGCTTATAAAAAAATAAAACATTATCTCTTGTATGTCTTTTGTGGACCCACATTTAGGTATCGTACGGGACTCCAGCAGTGCAGAGATCGACCTTTGTGATATATAGCAGGGGGAAAAATCAGAATATACAGCTTGAGTCGTTGACATTTCATGTATGCGAAAATAGTGCTGACAGTTTTGGGACCTATGGATTAATTCACTGGGGCTCATTTACTAACATTGCATTTAGGTGCAAAATTAGCACTAAACCATATCACTCAAGCAGACAAAAACTAATTGCTCTTTGGTTCAAGTGGTTCAGTGCATATTTTACACTCAAATATAAGTTAGTTAAAGAGGCCTAGTGATGTTGTTTATGCATTTATTATACAGCTTTTCAGTAACCACTGTCTATCAATGGTCTGACTGTAATGCTAAATCAGATGGTTTCCTTTTGTCTGTCTGATACTTATATAAAACATGTGAAATAGGTTGAAGTTAGAGGTTTGAAATAAGGTTCATGCATTCAACCCCCAGTTCATTGTAGTTTCATGTCTATACTTATATTCTATGATTACACATTTTGACTGCAAGTTTCCACTGCCATTATGCAGCAAAGATTAAAGTCATTAGTTTCAGACAACTTAATTTCAATACAAAATAACCTTGTTGTGTCTGTACATGGAATGAATAGACAGTCTAGAAATAGCAATCTCTCCATTTATACTTTCACCTCTTTCTGAAGTATTTTCTAATCATTTGTCAATCTCTATTGATCCGCTGTGTTGATCCGAGCTCCATTGATAAGTTAAGAGTTAAAATCACTAAAAACAAATCAAAAACCATCAAAGCTTAAACTGCACATAATGATTTAAGACAAAGTGGCCTAACAAATGGTGTTCTAATATTGCCTAACCACGAAGGCTGCTGGGATGGGCTGCTCAAACTCATTTAAGTTCTAAGAAAGTGCTCCTCATTAATCTTTTATAATGGCTTTTGGGAGCCACAGTTCATTTAAACATTGTGCATTTTTTACTCATGTACATTCAAGCTGCAATTAAACCTGTCGTGGTTGCATAATGAAGACTAATGAAAGCATAAAGCTAGTTTTCATTTTCCATTC
The DNA here is from genome assembly GCF_038048845.1 of Mixophyes fleayi. Taxonomy (NCBI): domain Eukaryota; kingdom Metazoa; phylum Chordata; class Amphibia; order Anura; family Limnodynastidae; genus Mixophyes; species Mixophyes fleayi. The sequence continues at coordinate 189,363,223 of NC_134406.1, forward strand.
GACAAAATATCTGTTTGTTTCCGCAATCTCTTACCCAAATCAAAACAAAAAAATAGAAATGCTTAGTGGTTTTGGAGCCACATTTTTTTTCCTTTTCACTGCAAGGGCACATTTTATTTTTGAAGTGTATAATACACCTTGTGGGGGGAAAAAGAAAGATTCACAAAAATCCTTTGTTCAATTACAGTCAGAGCCGTGACTAGAGACTTTTCATGGAATGTGTTCTTGGTCTTATTAAAGAATGTGCTGGGGAACAAAAGACAAGGCTTAGTCAACACAGTTATTATTCTCTCTGCTGTGCAGCTTTATAATGTCTTGTCTGCATTTGAATAATTATAACTCAGAACTAGGCAGGATTGTTGTCTATAGGTACTAAATGACAATGTGACCTAGATTTAGTAAGACATTTGAAAAATTGATTATTCAAGGTGAGGTTTAGACATTTTTTCCCAAATAAATAGACTAATTGTCATTGTTTATTTATAAAGTGTCATAAGACAATGGGGAACCTGTTTAGTAATTTGTAGAGTGGTGTAGCAGATGTGGAATAGTAAGACAGGAAGATCAGTCTTGCCACGGCCTTTAGGACAGATTGGAGCAAGAATAAGGGTAAGGCAAAATCCAGATAGAAGAAGGTTGCGATAATCAGATTGAATGAATTAGGGATTTGATAATATTCAGAAGGAGAAAATGGCATATTTTAGCAATGTTGTGAAGGAAGAAGCGACAAAGCAATTCAAGAGACTGGATGTATGGAACGAAGTTGAAGGTGGATTCATGAATGACATCAAAGCAGCTGGCATAGAGGACTAGGTAGAGTTTTACGTTCAATAGTGAAGGAGACTAGAGGGGGGTAGTGACACTGGGAGGAGGAAATATGAAGTGCTTAGTTTTGGACATGATGACCTTTAAGTAGCATTGTGACATCCAAGCAGAGATGGCAGAGAGGCAGTTGGACACATAGGAGATGAAGAGAGGTCTGAGGAGAAAAGGTGGATATGGTTGTTGCCTGCATAGAAGATCCTGATAATTCACCAAGCGAATCGTTATAAAGAGTGAAAAACAGAGAGCCAAAAATAGTGCCTTGAGGGACCGAGTAGCATGAGATCCTTAACTGTTAAAACTGCTTTGTTCACCTTTTGCAGCCCCCTTTCCAAGGAACTTGTTACATTTCACAGTACTCAGTTGCCACAGGGACTTAGGCTTGTGTAGTAGAAATTGTTGATCTAGCACCTGTCCAGTGAAGAGGACAGAACACAGTAGGAGCAAAATAAGCAACCAGGATATATTAGCAGAACTACCAGACAGACAAGGGTTAATATGGAGTAGTTGGGTACTTGTCTGATGGAGTGGACAGCACACAACAGCAGGTAGTGAGCAACCAGAGTGTAAATAGCAGAACTCTGATCCAGAAGGCATGGGTTAATGTGGAGTAGTTTGTCACTTGTCTGATGAAATGGACAGCTCATGGCAGCAGGTAGTGAGCAACCAGACTGTAAATAGCTAAACTCTGAGTCAGATAGGCAATAGTTAAAATGGAGTATTCTGGCACTTATCTGATGGAGTGAACAGCACATGCAGCAGGTAGTGAGCAATCAGACTGTAAATAGCAGAACCTTATCCCCGATAACACTATTCACACTAATGCACCCCCACAACTGTCCCAATCTCCACTCTGAACCACATTTTCTCCTCTTGTTTCAGCTGTGCCCTTTTCCACTTAGAATGTAAGCTCTCTAATAAGCAGGGTTCTTCATACCCTTTGTTTTCATGTCTGCATTTATTTTATCTACCTTGAATGTCCCTGTTATATTTAGGTACTGTTTTCCCTACTGTACAGCACTGTGGCACCTTACAAATCTACAATAATAATAATAATAATAATAATAATAATAACTCTGATCCAGAAGGCAAGCATTAATGCAGAGTAGTCTGGCACTTGTCTGATGGAGTGGACAACTCATGCTAACGGGTAGTGAGCAACTAGAATGTATGTGGCAGAACTCAGAGTCAGACAGACAGGGATCAGGAGTAGAGAAGACAGCAGAATCCTTTAAACAAGCCAGGGCAGATAGAGATACCATTTAACAAAGCCAAGAGTCTGGAGTAGAGAAGACAAAAATTACTATAAACAGTCCAGGTCAAACACTGATAGCAGAACAGGTCAGGATACAAGGCACACTAGATCATTCAGGAATTATCACCAGCATTGGTATGCTGTCATGTAGACATTTATAAATGCAGTAGCATCAATCAGAACTGCAGGATGATTAGCTGCATGAATAGGTGATTGCACACCTGAGGCTGCCAGACAGAGAACTTAATGAAGCTTGTAAATAATTGCATAGTAACCAGCTGGATCAGTGAACTGCAGGAGTGATAGTAGTAGCAGTAATTGCAAGGATGATAGATCAAACAAACAAGAGAGCTCCTATTTCTTTACAATGCTGCTATCTACCACTGTAATTCAAAATGCTGTGGACACTGGTAAACAAACATGATTCCAATCTCTCATCTGTGCTCAGGATTCTTACCCTAAATGCTTTTTTAACACATGTACATATCTTCTCAACCCTCCCACTCCACATCCTCTGACTACTATCAGTGCCCAATATCTTGCTTCCTATTTCAAGGACAAGATTGATAAGATCTGCCTTGAAATGGTATCATCTTCCTCGACAAGCAATAAGCTTAGTTCCTTCCCAGCACCCTCTGACACCCTATCTTTAATTGATCCCAGAAATGAAGACAAAGTATCTACTCTCTTCTGATCTTTCTACTCTACCTCACATCCTCCTAATCATATAACCTCACAAAATGGTACATCCCCGCTGCTTAATCCACCCCTAACTAATATCTGTCTTCTCTCTCTCTCTCTCTCTCTCTCTCTCTCTCTCTCTCTCTCTCTCTCTCTCACTCTCTCTCTCTCTCTCTAGTGGTCAGGGGCAGGCTGGGCTGGGTAGCAGGGGGGCATCTCCCCCCTGGGCCAGTCCCATAGTGCACTACCTTTGGCTGGGTCACCTGCATTTTTTTTCCATTAAAATACGCTGCTGAGTTGACTCTTGCCCCCCGGGCTAAAATTTGCCAGCCCTCCCCTGCTAGTGGTATCTTTCCACCATTATTCAGGCACTCTGTAATTACTCCTATTCTGAAAAAACAAAATTCACACTCAAACTCTCTCTCAAATTACCATCCCATCTCTCAGCTCCCATGCCTCTCTAAGCTTCTAAAGAGAATTGGCTACACTCGCCTCCCATTCTTTCTTTCCTCACACAACTTATTGGATCCTCCTCATCATCATCATCAACAACATTAATTTATATAGTACTAGCAGATTCCATAGTGCTTGGGAACAAACAGTAAAAAACAATACTGGGTTATACACACAGACAGAGAGGTAAGAGGGCCCTGCTCGCAAGCTTAGAGTCTATGGGACAATGGTTTGATATATAAGGGTAAGTGCTATATCATACTGAATATTTGTCCAGCTGGAATTTAAAAGTTAAAAAGTATTTAGTGGGCTGTGTGTTCAGTCACATAATTGTGTTGGTCAGAGGGATGTTGTCTTGTGTTAGCTGTGTAGAGGATGGTAATAGGGTAACTTAGGGGGATTAAGAGGGTGGTTGAGGAATATTATAAGTTTGTCTGAAGAGGAGGGTTTTCAGAGAAAGCTTTAAGGTTTGTAAACTAGAGGAAAGTCTTATTGGATTTGTTGAAAAACAGGAAACCAATGTAGAGACTGACAGACTGGCTCAGCAGAGGAAGGAATATATTTGCAAGGAAAATCAATCTAGCCGCTGCATACAACATAGATTGCAGGGGCTTGTGTCTGATTTTGGGAAGACCAGTAAGGAGGGAATTGCAATAGTTGATGCTGGAGATGATGAGTACATGAATTAAAGTTTTTGCAGTGTCTCGTGTGAGATATGTACGTATTGTGGAAATCTTTTTAGATGATGTAAATATAGAGTTGATGGGCCTGAGTCATTAAGGAGAGCAAAGCATGAAAAAGGACTAACTTTGCACCTGGGCAAAACCATGTTGCATTGGAGGGGGATGTAAATTTAAAATGTGGGGATAGATTTATAGATGGGGTAGGGAATGACCTAGATCAACTTTAAATATCAGTGTAATAATAAAGCTATCAAGAATTTGTGTGCTACATGAAATAACAGTCAGTTCTTTCCTTACATGTAAAATAATAAACTAACTTGCACCCCTTGCATTGTAACAGGGCTTTTCCCGGAGTACATTTCCTGCTTTTTTTGCATTACTTTCCTTAATGATTCAGGCCCGGTGTGAGGAACAAAGGATAGTTGTGAGTCAAGGATTACACCTAGTCAGCGAGCGAGTAGAAGAGAGTAATGGCCTTTAGTTTTAGCTGTGATCAAATCATTGACAACCTTCGTCAGCGCAGTCTCTGTGGAGTGTTGAGAGCGAAATCCTGACTGAAGAGGATCCAATAGGTTTTTTACAGAAAGGAAGAGTGTGAGGCGAGTGTAGGCAATTCTCTCAAGAAGTTTAGAGGGGTATGGGAGCTTAGAGATGGGTGGCAATTTGAGAGAGCTTAAGTCAGAATTTAGTTTTTTTCAGAATAGGAGTAATCACTGTGTGCTTGAATAGTGATGGAAAGATACCAGTAGAGAAAAATAGATTACAGTTTTTAGTTAGGGGTGGAATGAGCACAGGAGACAGGGACCTACTAATTTGTGATGTTATGAGATCGAGAGGACAGAAGGTAGAGTAGGAAAATAAGAAGAGAGTAGAAACTTCCACTTCAAGACTTTTATTAATGGATAACCATGGCACGAAATTTCAAGGACAAGGTCAACCACCTTTGTCAAATGCAAATATACTGTTCCATAAAAAATGCCAGGTATACAGAGATGAGTCTTCTGTCCTTCAACTGAATTGCACCTATCACAATGAGGTAATTATCTTTCCAGTTATCACTTTCTTTCTGAAATCTGGCAGTTTTCTTGTTTTCTCTCATTACCAGTATTACTACATCCTTTCGATGGTACTTAGTTAAATAGGTGAAGCTACATATGAAATGGTAACACAGCTCTATTCACTTGCAGTCTAAATGAGGACTGTACATCTGCACAAAGCCACGAGTACAGCAAGAGAAACTCATTCCGTTCCATTGTTCCTTATGGCACTTTACCAGCTTCTCTTACTGTTTCTCATATAGCTTTTGCACATAAAGGCTATAACAAGGGTCTGGTACACTGATTGCAGAAATGGGGATGCTTTTTCTTTGTTATGTGTGGAAAATGTCTTACAGAAAAAGTTTACGCATTGTGGTTTTAACCACCTTGTGTTGCATTAGAAATAAAGTGGGTATGTTCGTCCTCAAGTAAATTTGTGTCTGTTTCATTTATGTCAACAAGTAATTAAGAAAGTTCTAAATCTAATGTAATTATAACCACTTGTACTCCCTTTTGTACACCAAGGCAATCCATCCACAGTTCACAGCGGGGGGTGCATTATTCCTTTTATGTATGAATGTATATATATATATATATATATATATATATATATCTGTATATAAATATATCTGTGTGTGTGTGTGTGTATATATATATATATATATATGCATATGTAATTTTTAACAAAAACACACAAGTGTGTTTATATTTTTAGTATATGGATGTGAATGATTGTGGTATATTTACATTTTTGGTTAACGATGTGTCATCTTTACTTTTTTAATGAGAGAAAGGAAATCGGTTACAGCTGTGAAAGCTGTGAAATGATTCTATCTATGAGAGGCTTCTTGTTCTCCGGAGAGAGACTTGGACGGAACCAGGACCACATGTGCTGGAATGTAGTAATTGTATGTAACCCCTGTCACTCTGTATGTGGTTCTGGGGTGCATAGGACGGGAAATGCACCTGCTTGCTTGCAATTTCCTCCATCCTGGCTAGCTCTTGGGTATGGTCATAGGTGACCAGATGGTCCCTGCGCTTGCAGGTTCTACAGCAATGTATTTTGGGTGTTGTACAAAGGTGTTGTTGCGTGGTGGTGCAGTGCAATAAATGTTACAATAATTTGGGCACCAAACCATCTCTCTATATTGCACAATAAAAAGATTTTTTTAGACTCCTTCATCTCTCCAGCACATTTTTAAACAAATGCAATAGCAAAGTATATATATAATATATATATATATATATATATATATATATATATATATATATATATATATATATATATATATATATCCTTCTGCTCGGATTTTAACTGTTACATGGACAGAAACAGAAGATACTTCTAGCTCCTCCTTCCCTGTCCTCCAGAGAGCAGGGCCTGATCAACCAATAGGCTGATCAGGCTGCAGCCTGGGGCGCTGGAGCCTGGGGGGGTGGCTAAAGGGAGCAGGTGATGTGGCTGAAGGGGGCAGGTGATGTGGCTGAAGGGGGCAGGTGAGGTGGCTGAAGGGGGCAAGTGAGGTGGCTAAAGGGGGCAGATGAGGTGGCTGAAGGGGGCAGGTGATGTAGCTAAAGGGGGCAGGTGAGGTGGCTGAAGGGGGCAGGCGAGGTGGATGAAGGGGGCATGTGAGGTAGCTAAAGGGGGCAGGTGAGGTGGCTGAAGGGGGCAGGTGAGGTGGCTGAAGGGGGCATGTGAGGTGGCTGAAGGGGGCAGGTGAGGTGGCTAAAGGGGGCAGGCAAGGTGGATGAAGGGGGCAAGTGAGGTGGCTAAAGGGGGCAGGTGAGGTGGCTGAAGGGGGCAGATGAGCAGGCTGAGGGGGGCAGGTGAGGTGGCTGAATGGGGCATGTGAGGTGGCTAAAGGGGGCAGGTGAGGTGGCTGAAGTGGGCAGGTGATGTAGCTAAAGGGGTCAAGTGAGGTGGCTGAAGGGGGCAGGTGAGGTGGCTAAAGGGGGCAGATGAGGTGGCTGAAGGGGTCAGGTGATGTAGCTAAAGGGGACAGGTGAGGTGGCTGAAAGGGGCAGGTGAGGTGGATGAAGGGGCATGTGAGGTGGCTAAAGGGGGCAGGTGAGGTGGCTGAAGTGGGCAGGTGATGTAGCTAAAGGGGTCAAGTGAGGTGGCTGAAGGGGGCAGGTGAGGTAGATAATGGGGTCAGATGAGGTGGCTAAAGGGGGCAGGTGATGTAGCTAAAGGGGGCAGGTGAGGTGGCTGAAGGGGGCAGGTGAGGTGGCTAATGTCACACTTTTACACAGAGAATATCACAGACTTGTATTAGTGCTACTAACCTGAGAGGCGCGGAGTCTAACACACACCACCGGTGTTCACCAGGGACCCCTGCAAGGAGGTTTGGGCTTGGCTGCATGCGATGTGCAGGTCGCAGTTCTCCCAGGAAGTCACCAGTGCAGCGAATAGGGTAGTCAGACAGGCTGAGTCGAAACCAAGGAGGTACCATGGAGAGTATGCAAGAGTAGTCGGGGACGGTCCAAAGGTCAATACCAGTGCGGGTAGCGAAGTACAAGGAAAATCCGGAAGAGAGGTCAAACAAGTCAAGGAGTCTATACACAGGAGTTCAGGAACAGGAATGCAAACTAAATGCTGGAGCAGGGTAGAACCAATACTCTGGCACTAGACATGTGTCAGAGGCTGCTTTAAGTACTCTAAGGTGCCTCCTGATTGGCTTAGGTAGATTTAAGCGGTTTAGACATGCTGGCTGCAGACAGGTGAGTAGAGATAAAGTTCTGCTGCTAGGCAACAGGACGTGGATTGCGGAGAGAAGGTGCCCATCTCCAGCGCCTGTGGAGAGCGCGGAGACGGCACCTGACAGCTAAAGGGGGCAGGTGAGGTGGATGAAGAAGGCAGGTGAGGTGGCTAAAGGGGGCAGGTGAGGTGGCTGAAGGGGGCAGGTGAGCAGGCTGAGGGGGGCAGATGAGCAGGCTGAAGTGGGCAGGTTAGCAGACTGAAGGGGACAGATTTGCAGGCTGAGGGGGGCAGGTTAGGCTCAAGGGGGCAGGTGAATTAGCTAAGGGGGGCAAATGAAATGGCTGAAGGGGCAGAGGAAGAGGGGGTTGAAGATATTGCTGAGTGGGGTATTTAAAAAAATAGAGCAGCGTTGGGGGGGGCATGATCTTTGCATTGTGTAGTGGTTATGAGGATGCCCTATGTGGTCTCTAGGGTCACTAGAATACTAAATAATAGTCAGGTGGGGCTGGTAAAGGTTTGTATTTGATTATAGCTCTTTGACAAACATTTTCATATATTTTATTACCTACATATGCCTGTGATATGGGGTAGTTTTATCTGGCCATAATGGACTGTTGTGTTTGGACTAAAGGGCCTAACCATTCAGGGTTTGTTAACATTTTGCATTATAATATAATTGCTGCATATTTTCAAAACAGAACCTTGAATTTCCACAAGCCAGCTAGAAGACAACAAAGCTGCAAGAACAGGGAAGAGAGAAGAGCAAGAATAGGTAAGATAGAATGCACAATCTGTCTAACTATGATACTGGAGAAAACTCCTGAATATTCATATTCAGGAGTAGTCCTAAACTCCTATATTGGGGGGAGGAGGGGAGGTGCTATGGCTGTAAAAGCCTAGGACGGCCGGAACCCTTAATCAGGCCCTGCCAGAGAGTGACATGGTTACGTTGATATGGCAGTCACATTTAAAATGATCTTTTTCGCTCACATTCATCTCTCTCAGTAGTGTTCACTTGCCCCTCCGCTGTGGGGGTAATATTCCTCACCTGGACACTGACAAGCGCTCCCTGTGTGCTGCTCTCAGCTGCAGCCTCACCCTTCCACGGTGGGGTGACTATTCACTTGGTTGGGCTCTGCCAATTTCTTGCTAGTGTTCTCTCAGCCTACCCACTTCTCCTCTGTTTAGGCTTTGACATTTAAATGCTAGTGTTCTCTCAAATCCTTCAATATCTGCCGCCACATTCTGAGGTAATTCCACCCTCAAATCTGTTCCATTTCACTTATATTATCTCTCTCATGATGTATTTTGACCCCTCATGACAGCAGGCCAAGGACCCAAACCCAAATTGTCAAGGGTTCCCGGGTTCTGCCCTGTACCTTGCTTTCATTCCCTCTCCACACAAGCTGTGATCAGCTCTTACCAGCCTTATGTTGCTAAGCAACCGTTCCTGGTGTGTCTCCTCTGATTTCTAGTGCTGGGGCCACACATTCAGTCAATGGGAGGTGTGAATAACGATGATAGAGGGGGCATTACATGTAATCTCTGACAGAGATAACTAAGATGGATGAGTGATTTTTGTATAGGGTAAATACTATGTATTTTTTGGACAGATTGCTTGATAGACCTTGAAGGGTACTGTTATTTCTGTCACTCTCTGGCATGGGTGAGTTATATCCTACAGTGGACACCATTATATGATATATCACATCCATAGAAGAAAGTGCAGTTGCTCTTACTCTGTGTTTTAGCAATACCAACAGCTTCTCATCTTCATTTTTACTGCAACCAGAAATTGCGCTGCCCAGATTCTAAGTGTTGGTTAAGAAGTATAATTTGGACTCCTGCTACCAATCACATTCTTTAGAGTAGGATTTATTATACAGATTGTGAGTGGATTAAAAGGGGGGATAGCAGAACATGTCACTATGGATTTTAAACCCGCTGCTGTCTGTACGTAATGCAGGTATGCTGCAGGCATTGCAAAGAAGACTTATAGATTACAATACCTGTTAGATACACTCAGATTTAAGAAGTTAACATTTTCTTTAACTGAAGGAGAGGGGAAACCTTTTTCAGAAAACTAAAAGCAGAGAAGCCATTAGAAGTACTATACACGTTACACCTTACTTCCAAATGTAGCAAAACAGCTATGTCTATCTATTCCCAATAATTCCTGTTAGTCCATATTCACCAGGAGGCTTCCTGAAGTTCTAAAAAAGAACAAGGATTCCATTATTACCAGTACCAAAAACTGGGACACCCCTGGTAAAACAAGAATACATGGGAGCATAGGCTTTGAAAGAGATGATCCCCTGGCGAAGTCTTAATGACGAAACATGTAGGGAACCATTGAGAGCTGAGATCTGTTTCCGGGGCAACTAAACCCGGAAGTGAGAAAACCGTTGTACGGAGCTTAGCCGCGATACTTTGGACTTGTAGCTTGAAAGTTACCGTTTATTGTGATCATTATTATTTTGTTTGGACATTTCAGCTATTAGCTGCTTTCAATTTTTCACATTGTTTGCCATATATGCGTATTGGCACTTGTACCTGCTATTTGATTAAACGTCCTATTTGCGCCTTATCCCAAAAATATTTTTTGCTTTGAAATAGATGCTACTATGTCTCAAATGAAATGGTTAATGTAATTGCATTATAGTGTTTATTAAAACTTATTTGGGAATTTTAATATGGTTTTAACAAACATTAATCTCATGGCCTTATTCATAGCATAGTAATTCTGTAAGAATATATACAACAGTGACATAGAAAGTTTGGTTGCCCTTTACAGTGAGCTTCTTTACTTATACTTTTGTTATCACAAAGAACCATCTAGTTAGGTTTAAGAAATGTATACAGATGGAGCCACTTTCTTTTAGAACAAGTGGAACAATCTGGCACCTGTCCAACTTAAGTAAATGTACCGGATTACAATACATTAGCAATGCCCACTAATATACTTTGTCTGAGTGCAGGACAGGTAGATGTAAGTGGTGCAATCAGCATTCTCCAAGACAGGCAACTGATTGCTCCATGTCTTTCGCAGAAAGTAGCTCAATCTACGTCACTGCTTGCATTGATGCCATGAGATAGGGTTATCTGTCATGCTCGGAATCATTTTCTTGTTGATTAATACTGTGTCATTGCATGACACTGTACTGGATGCTAAAAGAAATTGAGGTTCCTATGTATTAACATGCATAGTGCCCCTGAGCCGCTGCAGAGCTCCATTTTCTTTAGCAGAGTGACGCAATATACAATAATTGTTTTTTAAGGACAATTCAGAATAGGGGGAGGAAGATAGAGGAAGAATGGAAATGCACCATTTTTTCTCTATAGTTTCCTTAGTGCATCGACCCACAAGTGTATATGAGAATCTTTAGTTCCATATATGACATTTTTCCTGGCATTAATTCATCTTAAGAGATTTTTCCCAGGGAATAACGGTTTCAGAATAGTTTGAAATGATTACAATTATTGCATCATGCTGAACAGTACAGTGCATGATTTCAATGAGCTCAGCACCCATGGGTGTTCTCTGAACAATCATTACACAGTAAGTAAATTGAAGAGCTGGAAGCCAGTTAAAGAAAACATTTTAAGAAAGCTCTTGGTTATATCATGTGAGCAGGTGCAAAAGGGTTTGTTCCTCCAATTATTACTGTATTTCATTATTGCATCCGTTCATTTACTCAATCAGATGTAAATAGTTACTTAAACAAGTAATACATGATTGTCACTTTTTCCAATCACAAATAATTTATACACATGTAATGCTACTGAAACACAGGCAATGGGAAAATATAATGCAAAATATACTACTGAATAATATGAACATTTATGGTGATCACTTGACAAGGGTCATTTGTGAATTACAAAAAGTGAGTTTGCCTACTTGTCTTTGGAAACCACCATAAAATCAATATCTGCAAAGCTTTTTGGGTTTGTCGACACCTAAAAAGTAAAAACGTCACATCAAAGTTGAATTAAACTTCCTATAATAAACCTAATACTGCTCGGTTTAGCAGTATATCTTAAAGTTGCAATCCCATGAAAAAATGCACTGTCGCAAGCTATAGTAAACAGCTTTATAATTACCTTTTATCCTTGGATTGTTTGTTTAGACTGCAATTAAGTGACTACCATGACAACCACAGTTACATGGCACATGATGTAATGAGCAGAGAGACTTGGCAACACCCCTCTGAGCTCTGATTTCTATGTGACATCCACCCACCCCTCCCACAGCATTCACATGGTGAGAACTGTCAGGCTGATTGTGTTTGTGTCTGTGTCTGGCAGCTTGACAATGTGTTTTTGACTGCACTGGGCATTGTGACATCCTTCCCCTACTTCTACCCCCTCTGCCATCACATAACATATATGAGATAATGCTTTGTAGTAGGATAGCTAAGGCAAATGACTATCAGATGTTTAAAAGTTACTTAACAAGCTATTTAAAGAAAATAAAAAGGTGGAATTGCTGCTTTTATTTAACCATGAATGTGAGGGAAATTGTGACTTACTTTATGAAATGTGTCGCTATTGCAAAGTGCACCAGGAAAAGTTCTTTCTGGAAGAAGTGTAATTGGAAGGGGCAAAATAGGTTTCAGTAGAAGTATAGGGAGGAATCAGTAAATAAAGGTCCTTTTGTGTGGAAGAAAAGGCTGTGTTACCTCTCACAAAGCAGGGAACGCCTCTGTAAATACACAATATCCATTGTACAACTTTATTGTTTTTCCACTTCAGTGAAAAACTAGGTACATGCACATAATCTGCATTTAGGAACACCCCGATTTCTCCAGCTCCTCCCATTGGTCAATAAACACTGCAATCTCCATACATAAAACTGGGTGCCAATGCATAAATGTAGACCAGTGGCATCACAAAAGAGCAATTGGTTTAATACTTTTGTGGTTCACAAATAACTCTTAGTAACCACTGGTGCAATTAAAAATCGGTCAGGAAAGATGTCGCTATATGAAAAATGTTGTTTAAAGCAGACAGAAGTTAAATAGTGAAGGGAAAATCTTGGTATTCTGGGTGGTTTGTAAAATGTAACAATATACAGTATATTTATGTTTCAATTTGTCTTTATTAGTTGTCACAATAATAACAAAGCTTTTAACAATATATCAATATAATTACTATTAATATCATAAATCTAAAACAAAAACATTTATAAATTTTAACATTAAGAAAATTATTTATAATAAAGCATATAGACAAATAAAAGGGAAGAACATAAGGAAAGATTGGGGAGTGGTAATCTTATTAATATTATATACTGAGAGTATTTATACTGATAGAATAAATTTAAAATCTAATATATATTGTCAGGGATATATTGTCAGTCCCTCTAGCTACTCCCTGATTACATATCTTATCATATATTCCAACAGCAGGGCCGGACTGGGACTAAAAATCAGCCCTGGCATTTAAAGCACACAGGCCCACGTGGGCTCCATGCACTATATTGTTGCACACTGATGCTGGCGCAGTACAACATGATGTAGTATGAGTGTGTGTGTGTGGGGGGGGGGGTATTTATTTCTCCTAATGACCCTCAACATTACATTATTAGCACCCCAATTACATCAATAAACACCATGACAATACATTATTAGTACCCAAATTACAGCAATAAATAACCCCCCACACACACTCATACTACATCAATCACCCCCACATTATAGCAACCGGCATCACCCCCCACATTACAGCATCACCCCCCACATTACAGCATCCAGCATCACTCCCCACATTACAGCGTCCAGCATCACCCCCCACATTACAGAGTCCAGCATCACCCCCCACATTACAGCAACCGGCATCACCCCCCACATTACAGCGTCCAGCGCCACCCCCCACATTATAGCAATACCCTCTCCTACTTATTAGCAATACTAAGCACCAAACACACTACAACATTGCCACCAGCACGCCACCCCATACTACAGCAATACCACCAATTATACAGACGCCACTGTAGGAAACAATGTTTTGCTTTTTTCAAATCTCCCACAAAATAGCAACTACGAACAGAGTACTTACACACACATATAGGTAACAGGTACCCTTTTCCCTCAATGAAATAGTAATGGCAGAATTTTCATGAATCATTCCACATGAAATAAAACTAACATATATATAAAAAAAACATAACTATTGAATGATCAGTTGAACCCACACGGCCGCATTAAAAGTATTTCCATCTACAGCAAAATGTCAGAGAAAAATATTTTTGTTTTACTACAGTAATTTGATATGCGTCTTTTCTATTCATTTTAAATAACACAGTATATAAATTAAGGGGGATAGAGGAGGTGGGTGAGAAATAATTGGATGTGACCCATCATGATCCATCAGTTTGATTAGATAGGAAACATTTAGATTATTTACCTGGAGACGTCTACCCCCTTGACTCACAGGCAGGGCTGACAAGAGGAATTTTGGGCCCTGATACAGCAACTTCTTTGGGCTCCCATCATATTCAACAATGAAAAACTTGCCTTTGGCAGAAGTTCATATGATGCCACACCGTAGTGTGCCCAGTTCATATTATGCCACATCGTAGTGCCCCAAGGTCATATTATGCCACATAGTATTACCCTCAATTCATATTTGGTCATGCAGAAGTGCCCACAAATCATATTATGGCATAGTAGTGCCCCCAAAACATATACCATACAGTAGTGCCCACAAATCATATTATGTCACAACAGTGCCTCCAAATCATATTATGCCACAATAGTGACCTCAAATAACATTATGCCATAGTAGTGCCCCCAAATCATTAGTAAAGCTCAGACAAAAACTCATTCACAAATAAAAATTGGTACAGCATATCAGATTCTGAGTGTGAGTCCCAAGAGCAGCTTAATACATCATTTACAATGCAAACAAAAATAGATATATTGACACAATTACAGATAAAATTTATGACAAGCAATGTTTTTTCCTCTTAATTAAAAATCTCTGTACAGATAAATATGCAAAAAACCTTACAGCGCAATAATGAACAATACATAGTGTTAAACATTATTGGATACGCTGTAGTGTTCCCAGTTCAAGAAAGGATGGTTAAAAACATATTCCACACGAGAAAATATATGAACTTACCTGATTATGGCATCCTGTGTTCTGTTCTCCTACTGGGCACGCTGGGCGAGGAGGGATCAGCAGCTGTCAGCTCACACAGGCAGTGGGGAGCAGGAATAGAGGGCAGTGGTCGAAGCAGAAATTTAGGAGTGGGGGTATAGAAAATATAAGTGAATGGAGTATGAAGGCTTGATTTTTTATTTTTTTTAACACTTGTCCCCTCTGTGCATTTCCATTCTTCATTACTACTTGTGTTTTATGATGGCTGCATCCCTGACATTCCCATTCTTAAGATGTCTCTCCCTTTACACTTTCTTTTACCTATGCCCCTGCACCATCTTCTCCTTAACCCCCTGCACCACCTTCTCCGCTGTCTCTCACACATCTTCCTGTAACACCTACTCCCCTGGCTCTCTCACACGTCTTCCTGCAACCTCTACCCCCCGGCTCTCTCACTCCTCTTCCTGCACTCCCTACCACCCTGGCTCTCTCACCACCTCTCCCAGAACCCCCTTCCCCTTTGGCTCTCTCACCCCCTCTCCCAGCACCACCTTCCTCTTTGGCTCTCTCACCCCCTCTCCCAGCACCCCCTTCCCCTTTGGCTCTCTCACCCCCTCTCCCAGAACCCCCTTCCCCTTTGGCTCTCTCACCCCCTCTCCCAGCACCCTCTGGCTCTCTCACCCCCTCTCCCAGCACCCCCTGGCTCTCTCACCCCCTCTCCCAGCACCCCTTCCCCTTTGGCTCTCTCACCCCCTTTCCCAGCACCCCCATCGGCTCTCTCACCCCCTCTCCCAGCACCCCCTGGCTCTCACCCCCTCTCCCAGCACCCCCTGGCTCTCACCCCCTCTCCCAGCACCCCCTGGCTCTCTCACCCCTTCTCCTAGCACCCCCTGGCTCTCTCACCCCTCTCACAGCACCTCTTCCCCTTTGGCTCTCTCACCCCCTTTTCCAGCACCCCCTTCGGCTCTCTCACCCCCTTTCCCAGCACCCCCTTTGGCTCTCTCACCCCCTCTCCCAGCACCCCCTGGCTCTCACCCCCTCTCCCAGCACCCCCTTCAGCTCTCTCACCCCCTCTCCCAGCACCCCCTTCAGCTCTCTCTCCCCCTTTCCCAGAACCCCCTTCAGCTCTCTCTCCCCCTTTCCCAGCACCCCCTTCGGCTTTCACCTCCTTTCCCAGCACCCCCTTCGGCTCTCACCCCCTCTCCCAGCATGCCCTGGCTCTCACCCCCTCTCCTAGCACTCCCTTCGGCTCTCTCACCCCCTCTCCCAGCACCCCCTTCGGCTCTCTCACCCCCTCTCCCAGCACCCCCTTCGGCTCTCTCACCCCCTCTCCCAGCACCCCCTGGCTCTCACCCCCCTCTCCCAGCACCCCCTGGCTCTCTCACCCCTTCTCCTAGTACCCCCTGGCTCTCTCACCCCTCTCACAGCACCTCTTCCCCTTTGGCTCTCTCACCCCTCTCACAGCACCTCTTCCCCTTTGGCTCTCTCACCCCCTTTCCCAGCACCCCCATCGGCTCTCTCACCCCCTCTCCCAGCACCCCCTGTGGCTCTCTCACCCCCTCTCCCAGCACCCCCTTCAGCTCTCTCTCCCCCTTTCCCAGAACCCCCTTCAGCTCTCTCTCCCCCTTTCCCAGCACCCCCTTCGGCTTTCACCTCCTTTCCCAGCACCCCCTTCGGCTCTCTCACCCCCTCTCCCAGCATGCCCTGGCTCTCACCCCCTCTCCTAGCACTCCCTTCGGCTCTCTCACCCCCCTCTCCCAGCACCCCCTTCGGCTCTCTCACCCACTCTCCCAGCACCCCCTTCAGCTCTCTCACCCCCTCTCCCAGCACCCCCTGGCTCTCACCCCCTCTCCCAGCACCCCCTGGCTCTCTCATCCCTTCTCCTAGCACCCCCTGGCTCTCTCACCCCTCTCACAGCACCTCTTCCCCTTTGGCTCTCTCACCCCCTTTTCCAGCACCCCCTTCGGCTCTCTCACCCCCTTTCCCAGCACCCCCTGTGGCTCTCTCACCCCCTCTCCCAGCACCCCCTGGCTCTCACCCCCTCTCCCAGCACCCCCTTCAGCTCTCTCTCCCCCTTTCCCAGAACCCCCTTCAGCTCTCTCTCCCCCTTTCCCAGCACCCCCTTCGGCTTTCACCTCCTTTCCCAGCACCCCCTTCGGCTCTCTCACCCCCTCTCCCAGCACCCCCTGGCTCACATCCCCTCTCCCAGCACCCCCTTCGGCTCTCTCACCCCCTCTCCCAGCACCCCTTCGGCTCTCTCACCCCCTCTCCCAGCACCCCCTGGCTCTCACCCCCTCTCCCAGCATGCCCTGGCTCTCACCCCCTCTCCCAGCACCCCCTTCGGCTCTCTCACCCCCTCTCCCAGCACCCCCTTCGGCTCTCTCACCCCCTCTCCCAGCACCCCCTGGATCTCACCCCCTTTCCCAGCACCCCCGGCTCTCACCCCCGTGACCCCCCCCCCCCAGAAAATCGCGGACCCCCCCGAAAATCGCGGCACCCCCGCGACCCCCTCCCCCCGAAAATCGCGGCACCCCCACGACCCCCCCTAGAATCGCGGCACCCCGCGACCCCCCCTAAAATTGCGGGCACCCCCCCCCGAAAATCGCGGCACCCCCGCGACCCCCCCTCCCCCCCCGAAAATCGCGGCACCCCCGCGACCCCCTCCCCCCCGAAAATCGCGGCACCCCCCCTCTTCAGTAAAAGAAAAAACAAATTAAAAAAAAAGTAAACTCACCAGTGTAACTGGCTGCACAGCATAACGGGGGAGGGAGCTGGGGAGCGCGCAGCAGAGGTGGCTGGTTCCTGGAACCAGCCACCAAGAAGACAGGGGGAGTCGGGCCGGCCCATATAGCCATCGGCCCTTCTGGCATTTGCCAGAAGTGCCAGATGGCCAGTCCGGCCCTGTCCAACAGTCATACAATATATCACCTCTATATTGTAAGGAAACCGCTCCTGAACCCATTTATCTGTCACAAACCATCCTCTGCGCACTTGTGACTTGGAAGCTTACTGTAAGGGAACACACAGGATTCCAGTCTAAACCTCACACTCACATCTCTTTCAGGCTACAGATTTCGCTGGACCCTTTCCCAACAGACGCATGCTTCCACACCTCTCCGTAACTGCCACCAGCTACGTATAAGGCCCGTAGCAAACCTATGACTTAATCACCCAATTGCAAACACTCTCTGTCTGGTAACTAAACAGTTAACCCATCACACACTGGTTTCTAAAGAGTTAATCCAGCCATGCAATCTGTTTCTTCTAAACAGAAAATGGATTTGTTTAGAGCAATAAGGACAGAACTATTAAATTGTTAGATTTAATATACAAAAAGTACAATGTTTACAGATAATAAAAAAAACATTAGATAAAGAAATTGCAAACAGTTATAACAACAAATGGGATGAAAGTACAGAGCATCACTTACATATAATAATCTGTATGCCTGGGGGTAGGCAGAAAAGCTGAAGAACAGTCCTTCAATTAGATTGATCCCCAAGAAGCTGACAATTTGTCCCTTCACAACACAGGTATTTAAGCACAATGAAATGGGACGGCATTCACAGGGCAGTGTGGATGCTGGAAATGTCCCCTGGGTGTCACCTAGGGTTTGTTCAAAACAATTCCTAAAGTTTTTACCCTTGCTAACTTTTCTCAGATATACCCCAGAGACATAACGTCCCCTTCAATAAACCGGTCATAACTTCCTGCACATTTAAATACCAAATATGATGTGATTACAACAATATCAGATCTAATCCCGAAAGTGACTACGGCTGTTCCCTGTATAGTTGGTATCTATGTTTTAAAACCCTTGTGTGGTTTTTGCCCCTCAGTACCGAGTGGCACATGAATTTCCCAACAGATGTCTAGGGCAGCACATTGGCCTAGTGGTTAGTACTTCTGCCTCACAGCACTGGGGTCATGAGTTCGATTCCCGACCATGGCCTTATCTGTGTGGAGTGTGTATGTTCTCCCTCTGTTTGCGTGGGTTTCCTCCGGGTGCTTCGGTTTCCTCCCACACTCCAAAAACATACTGGTAGGTTAATTGGCTGCTATCAAAAATTGATCCTAATCTCTGTCTGTGTGTGTGTCTATATTAGGGAATTTAGACTGTAAGCCCCAATGGGGCAGGGACTGATGTGAATGAGTTCTCTGTACAGCGCTGCGGAATTAGTGGCGCTATATAAATAAATGATGATGATGATGAGGATGATGATTTCCTAAAATATAAAACATGAAGGCATTTCTTTGAAGTTACTATTTCTAAATAACTGCACAAAGAGCATTTAGGTTTTACCTGGGTCTCCAAGATTGTTACCTAGGTATATGGCTCTCTAATTTACACCTAGAGGGTTTTTTGTGTTTACACTACCTATTGAAAGGAAGTAAATTAGGAAGTAGAATACATAATCAAAACAATGGATGTCTAGGATCTGCATATCTTAAGCTTGTCTCCTCACAAAGGGTATGTCAACCAAATTATCTCCTAATTAAGTTTAATTTGTATTTCATAACTTTATTTATAAAACATCAGCACACATTTTCTACAAATTAAGGACTGAAAAAGACCATGGCAAATTACAATATATAAATCCACAAGTAATGTGCACTTGCCTAAGCCAATATACAGAAAAACATTAAAAGAAGAAGCAAGTTACATACATTTATTTGGTCTGAAATGTGCAGAAAATTGTAGTATAATACTTCTAACAGTTGTGAGGTTTTGTTTTTTGCTCCAATATATTAGGAAGAGGGAGGGGTGGAAGTAGGAAGGGGGGTGGGGGGGGGGTAATTGGAAGAACTGATATAGAATATGGTACTCCCGGTAGCCAACAATCTAATGATGAAGGGGCCGAAGACAATATTGATCAACACTCAGAACAAGTCATAAAAGGAGGGAAGAAATATCTTGGGGATGAGCGTTATGAGCGTGTGTACTTGAGGAGTTATTATATATAAACCAATCACACCACATCTGGGAGAATTTATGGGATTTATTATTCAAATATTCCCTAAAAATTCCATTGATGTCAAGAACCCAATTTTATTTAGGAGTTGTTTTCTTGAGGAGGGGGTCTGGTTTTTCAGTTCTTGGCCACCAAACATATGACTGCATTAAGGATTTGCACTGACAGCTTGTCCGCGTGCTTGTCAAGAGCCTCCAAGGGAGAGCCCAGAAGGAAGGACCAGGGGCATTTAGAAGTTCGAATATGAGTGACCTCATGAAGTAAAGAAGCCATGTCATCCCAGAACAGAGCAATATTTTGGCAGAGCCACCAGATGTAGATGAAGGACCCCTATTCACCACAGCCCCACCAACATTTCAATTTGATTTTTTTATTTGTTTATTTATTTATTTATTTTTCAAATATTAAATATTATTTTGTGAAAGAATATCTTTGTAAAATGCAGATTCTTTGAATTTTAACAATTAAAACCAAGTGTTTTGAAAAGAGTCACAATTTTCATTTATTATAGAATTAATATTATCTATATTATCTATATCCATAAATAAATAATTATATTAAATCATTCTGAGATGGTTGGAGGAGAGGAGTATCACCAGTGTATGGGTATTATAATTTTAGCGGCATTACAAAGATGTTTTAAAAGAGATTTTTTTATATACAGCTATAGCTATTGTTGTTCAATTTAGAAGCCAAAATAGCGTGTTATTGGAAACATCTTCTTCCAGAATTATTTTAGATAGATTTATAACATTTTCAGTATATTTAAAGTGTAACTAGATCACGATAACGTTTTACAAACTTCTCACTGTGAGAACTGGAGAGATGCAACTTCTAAACAGTAACTATAAGGGGCGTATTCAATTGTGAGCGTTAACGCTGCAAAAAGAGCGCTCGTAAAATATAATATTGTGCGCGAAAAGCGTTAATACAGTAGTTTACTCGCGGAACTTCAGCTCGCTGCTCAGGGAGCTGCGAGCTGAAATTCCGCGAGTAATTACCGTATTAACGGTAAGATTTTTCGAGCGCTCGTTTGTTAGCGTTAACGCTAACAATTGAATACGCCCCTAAGGGTCTCATGAGTAAAAATGTATAGCTTGATACATTCTATTTTGTTTATAAAGTAATTCATTTGTATAAATTGCACAATGATGCACCTGTCACATGGCTCATCGATCACACAGTTCACATATAACCAGGGCTGCACTGGCCATCTGGCACTTCTGGCATATGGCTGTGTAGGCGGGTCCGGTACCCAGCGCCGCGATCATGTGAGTATTTGTATAATCACATGATTGCGGCACCGTAGCCCGCCCTCACTCAAATTTTTTTTTTGCTCTTAACTTTTTTTTTAAACCTTTTTTTTTCTATTTGTGATGCGGGGAGGGGGGCGCCGCCGCCGCCACGATCATGTGAATATACAAATACTCACATGATTGCGGCGCCGGCATCTCTCTTACCCTCGCTGTTTGCACTGAATGTTGGGCGTGACGAAATACAGAGGTAAGTAAAAGAGTGGAAAACGAAGAGAGGCACAGGGGGATGAAGAAGTTGGGGGGGAAGAAAAGGCACTGGGGGGATAAAGAAGGGGGAGATAAAAGGCACAGGGGAATGAAAAGGAAGGGCATAAAAGGCACAGAGGAATGAAAAAGGGGGGGCAAAAAAGGCACAAGGGGATGAAAAAGGGGGGCATAAAAGGCACAGGGGAATGAAAAAGGGGGGACATAAATGGCACAGGGGGATGAAGAAGGGGGGCATAAAAGTCACAGAGGGATGAAGAAGGGGGGAAAAAAGGCACAGGGGAATGAAAATGGGGGGCATAAACGGGACAGGGTGATGAAAAAAGGGGGAGAGATAAAAGGCACAGGGGAATGAAAAAGGGGGGGGGGCATAAAAGGCACAAGGGTTTGAAAAAGAAGGGGCATAAAAGGCACAGGGGAATGAAAAAGGGGGACATAAATGGCACAGGGGGATGAAGAAGGGGGGGCAAAAAAGGCACAGGGGAATGAAAAAGGGGGGGCATAAAAGGCACAGGGTGATGAAGAGGGGCAAAAGCAGCATGGCAGAATGTGATGAAGGGGGTAAAAGTAGCATGGAGGGCGTAGTGCAATCATAAGGGGGCACAGCGTGGTGATGATGAATGGGTACAGTAATGTGGCAATGTAGTGTGTGTGAGGTAGATGGTGGCTAATTAATGGGTGCTATTTTGTTTGCGGGGTAATGGTGGGGCAATGTAATAGTGGGGACTATTAATTTAAGATGGGGTGGTTTGGGGGCTATGGAATGTGGGGGTGAGTGTGGGGAGAATGAGGTCTCTTTATTAAATGTGACTATGAATTTAATGGCAGTGATGGTTGCAGGAAATTGGTATATTTATGAAATGTAAATACTATTAAGTTATTGCTGGGGCTGTATGTAGGGAGGGAAATAGGTATATTTATTAAATGGGAATACTTTTATTTTGATGTTGGGGCTGTAGTGAGGCCTAATTTTTAAACGTGAGTGCTATATTGATTTAACAGCGGTACTGGTTGGAGTTTTCTAAATTTCATGTACCCATTCTTTTACAGATAGGGCCCCCAATATTCCAGGATCCAGACAAGCAGCAACTGATCTAAAGACACCAGCAGCCACAAGTCAGGTAGGAGAGAGCAGGACAGTCTGCCATCTGTCCTGAATTTGGTGGGTGACTGTCCCGCTTAGTCAGGATTTGGTCTGACTGCAAGGACAGTTGGGAGGTATGTCCTGCTTCACATTGTACTGCTTGTGAAGGTAGAACTGTGTGCACCTAACAGTAGTGCTCACAGTATTGGCAGTGTATTTGTTGAAAATGTGTCTAGTAACCATATTACATATAGGAGCCCCCCTCTCTTAAGTGCCTAGGGTCCTCCGAGCCTTAATCCAGCTCTGGTTAGCAGGAAGAATCTGATAGTTGCTCCCAGTCCCCGGACAGGACACAGCCTGCAGAGCAAGCCAAGGAGCTCTAAGTCTCATGAGATTTATTAATCTTGTGAGACTAAGAGCTTCCCTGCTCACTCTACAGGAAGTTCCCACCCTGATGGATGTCAGAAGCATAGATAAGTACAGTGGACTAGGGTGTTGTAATGTGTTTCTGGGGTGGGGGTGGCGTGATGTGGATGGAGAGGGCGTGATAAATGTAATGTTTTATTATAATGTATATATCAATGCCTCATGTTGACCACACCTCCAACATAATGTGACCACGCCCTTGGCATCGCCACTGCTGCGCAGCGGCACCGACAGAGGTGGTCCTGTATGCTTCAAATGCCAGGGCTGATTTTTAGTCCCAGTCTGGCCCTGCATATAACCGTGTCACACTTCTATAGTATAATAAAGGAGTGGGCAGGATTACAGCAGCACGATTGGGCACATCCACCGCAGCTCAAGAGGTTCTCGATTATTCCATCTATACAAACCAATAATGCTTTGTTTGTAATTTTCAGTATGCAGAATAATTAGGGGTGAACATTTAGGGCCTGATTCATTAAGGATCTTAACTTAAGAAACTTCTTATTTAAGTCTCCTGGACAAAACCATGTTACAATGGAAAGGGTGCAAATTAGTATTCTGTTTTGCACATAAGTTAAATACTGACTGTTTTTTCATGTAGCACACAAATACTTGATAGCTTATTTGTACACTGAAAGTTGATATATGTGTGCTACATGAAAAAACAGTCAGTATTTAACTTATGTGCAAAACAGAATACTAATTTGAAGTCCTTGCATTGTTATATGGTTTTGTCCAGGAGACTTAAATAAGAAGTTTCTTAAGTTAAGATCCTTAATGAATCAGGCCCTTAGATCTTGGAAATGTCCAACTAAAGAGAGAGACAATTAATCAAATATTGATGGCATAGACAAATCTCATTGCTCCTTGAATAGTTTGCATTGTAGTTGCGGTGGCTCCTTCTTATAAAAAAAAAAATAAACTTGTATTTCATAAAAACTCTCACTAACCGTAAAAAAAATATTAAATAGACAAGTAAGCAAGCATGCACTGGCATGACCAAACAGCCAAACATGGGGTGGCCTCCTTATGGACAAAAACGATTGAACCCTTGCCCAAGTGGGGGAGCAGAAACAAAAGGGAATTTATCAACAAATGTGAGATGTTCACTGGTGCTTTAATTTAGAATATCAAATTAAGATGAATATTGCAAATGCTGCTATATGAAATGGTTGGATTACGATTATGTTTTGCTGTGTTTTACCAACCCTACTATATGTCTGGTAGAACATTCTCAAAGCCAGCAGCTGTCATAGCCACAAAATACTATATTATAACTATGTAATATATTAATGAAAAAAATATTTGTAAAATGCACAGTTTTCTATATAAGCTGAAAAAACACTGAATATTCGGCTGTCAAGGTTGTGTATAACCTTACCTTACACCAACCCCAAAGATTGTATGATGACATCATTCCTAACACCACATGACAAACTAGATCATTAATAATGTCAAAGAACATTTAATCTATTATTTCATCACTGACCACTGACATCACACAATATCCCCTATGATATCATTGATTACATTAGCAATAACAGATTATTTCAACACATACAACTTCAGTAATAATGAAAGTGTGAAACTCTCAAAATTAATTTGAAGTGATGTATTGCTGAATACATAAGAATATAAATATATTCGACAACTGAATTGTTCATCTTTTATTCACAACTACTGTAAATGACTTACCCTACCAGCAGTAAGAATTCCAAAGTCTTTACAATAAAAATCAGTCTGCAAAGACACTGTGGGCTAGATTTACTAAGCTGCGGGTTTGAAAAAGTGGGGATGTTGCCTATAGCAACCGATCTGATTCTAGCTGTCATTTTGTAGAAGGTACTAAATAAATGAAAGCTAGAATCTGATTGGTTGCTATAGGCAACATCCCCACTTTTTCAAACCTGCAGCTTAGTAAATCTAGCCCTGTGTCTCTGTGATTATGTTTATAAAATATTTTAGGTTTGTAATGGCAAGAAATTAACATGCGTGCAAGTAGTACATCCAAATATATATTTAGCAATGACAACCTGTTCGCTGGCCTCCTTGTCTCTTTACTCTCCAGTAAATTCTCAATGTAGTTCAAGGAATAAAAATGTATCCATTTTTGCTGTAGGTGTCATCTCTGTGTTTCAATCACTGTCTTCCTTTCAAATCCCATACACAATTAAAAATCTTACTTCCATCTTTCAATTTTCACAATCCCTAACACCCACTTATATCTTCACTTCTTACATTTAACCTCCCAGTGTTCTCCTGTACTCTCCGGTTGCTGACATACTTGATGCCCCCACTCCTACTTAGGGCGGGTGTCGGTGGTTGCCAATGGTTAGGAGATGTCTAAAACAATGAATGAGTAACATTCACATGGAAGAGTAGCAACTGGCAGCTTATTACCCCATACCTACTGCTGCTCAGGGGCAGGCTGGGCTGGGGGGCAGGGTGACATCTGTCCCCCGAGCCAATCCCATAGTGGGCTCCTTTGGGCTGGGTGACTTGGCCATCTGCATTTTTTGTCCTTTAAAATGTTCCTAATAGGCTGCTGAGTTGAGTCTTGCCCCCCAGGCTAAAATTTGCCAGCCCTCCCCAGCTGCTGCTCCTAACAAGAGTGCTGTTAATAAACTTATATATACATGTATACATACATACTGCACATCAGGATGACTGAGCCTGACACCTGATTAGCTGCGTTAGACCTCATTCCCACTGGTGTCAATTTCCTGCATTGTACTAATGTTTTTAACACTAGCACAATACATAAAAATAGGTCTGAGCATGGAAACCATATTTTCCAATTACTCCATGCCCATTTTTAATGTTACTCGTGTTCAGCAGTGTTGTGATTTTCTAAATGCTGGTAGCTCCATTCAATGCTTTTAACACAAGTTAAATGCTTTGAGGCCAATAGAGTAAACTCCATTGCATATCACATTTGAGTTTGACATATGGTTTGACTTGCATTTGGTGTGTTCTTAAAAGCAAATCAAGCAGCAGTGGGTACCTGACCTCAATCTACCTCCATGGAACAATGAACAACTTTTAAATAGGTGAAAAACAGGAAATCCACTACTTATCACATGCAGTCCCCCCTTCCTAGTCCTAGGATCTCATCCACCAAAAATTCCACCGATATAAGATACAACACATGGGATGAAGGTCTTGGCTTTTGTGATGGCTAGACATAGTTGTTTACTTAGGAATGGGTGTAAGATAAATAATCAATTCTGCACAGTTCATTAGATTGAATATGAATAAGTCTTTTCGTTTCCACTTTGATTCAAATTCTAACTTATTCTCTTTCTTATCTTCTGACTTTCATTTTTAAGTAAATTTCCCATCCCCACTTCTGTTACAAGTAGCCAAGTAAAGCAGTCAGATTTAAACACAGCCTCTGCAGAAACCTGGAACCATGCATGAAAGTCCAATGGCAGAACTTCACTTGATGGCTATGTGGATTTCTCTCCCCCAACAAGCCTCTACCAGTTTTCACAATTAGACAAGAGTCATTAATTTCTCCTAAGGTGCCCACCTCACCCATCATATTTAAGAAAATAGAAGTAATATACACTGTCCACAGGATAAGGACTTTTCCCACATGATGAGAATAAAGCTTTCTGGAATGTCAATAATAGTTCCTGACTTCCAGTAGCCTATGCTTGTTGAGCTGATTACTAAAAGTATTTTGCAAGAAGCTGGATTTATCAGCCTACTTTTGTTTCCAAAATATAAAAAATAAAGAAATGGGATATCCTATTTTAGGCTATGAGGATTAGCAGGACATATAGGTGATCACTAGCCATATATTATAACCTTAACATAATAACTAAGAATTTGATCTTTTTTTACACACATAGCAACAGATGATAAAAACTGTGATTTCTCTTGGATTATTACATCTCATAAAATAATCAGCATGTAATGATTCTGGGACACTAAGCAGCAGGGGAAGAGAACCTTGAGTCTGGTTATGTTACCGGTTAGGTCACGTGTTCGTGTATTTTGTGACAGAATATTTTTGACAAAAGAAGTCGATTCACTATAATGGACAATAAAATATATCCTAGATAGTTTTAAAATAGGATACCCATTAAATAATATAAAACTACATATAATTGTAATGCTGAAATATGAACATATGCAGGGCTAGTTTTGTCAAGCATTTTGATGTGCCATGCTATACCTAATTGTCATTGTATATAAGAAAACACTAATATATGTCGAAAAGCAACTGAGGTACCAGGGTCATTGCCATTTAAGTTTTTACTAGGTGGATTTCCATTATTTGAGTCTGAGGTCAAGGACAGTATGGAAGTCACCCAGTAGGAGTAAATAGCATAGCCTGTGTTTTTTAATATCTTCAAATAACTCACTAAAAAGGGAACGTGTCTCAAAGTGGGATATATATATACAATTGTAATATTTAGATATTGTCAACTTTTATCTTCTAACTATTGGTTTAAGGTAAACATTTAGCGGGGTATTCAATTGACAGCGGGATCGCCGAAAATCCCGCACTCGAAAAATATTACCGCTGAAATCCAGCGAGATATTACCGTATTGACGGTAATATTTTTCGAGCGCGGGATTTTCGGCGATCACGCCGTCAATTGAATACCCCCCTTAGAATGAAATAATATAGAATGAAATAATATAGTTTTTCCATTACATTTAAAATGTCCATTTCCCGTGTAACAAAGTAGGAACTGGCTATCTTTACATTGAGGGGTGGTCTGTGAGGAGAAGCGTGTATCTTAAATAGCTATAAGATCAGCCCTATGTTTCTGAAAAGCGTTAAGCGACCAGCCTTTGCTTATTCAGGGAATTAAGGCCCTCTGCATTATCTGAAACCTGGAAGGTTAATTGAAGAGTACTAATAAGTTGAAATCTGGGTCTCAGCCTCTCCTTGAATGGCAGAGTTAATAAGGTTAAGTGAGCAGTTATGGTCTGTCTGCAGTGGCGGATCCAGGGGGGGGCGATCGCCCCCCCTAGCAGACACTTGCTGCCGACGGCTGCACAGTTTGTGCAGGTCCGTCCAGCCGTGACAGGCAGGGACAGTGTGCTGCCCGGCTGCTCTGACTGTGTTTAAAACACAATCAGAGCAGCTGGGCAGAACACTGTCCCTGCCTGTCACGGCTGGACGGACCTGCACATACTGTGCAGCCGTCGGCAGCCTAAGATGTTAGAAAGGGGCGGGGCCTAAATCGCCCCCCCCTAAATCGCCCCGGGTACAGCATTTTTCTAGATCCGCCCCTGTCTGTCTGTAGGGACAGCAGTTATAGAGGAGACATAGGTTCGATGGGAAACTGATGTAGAGGTGATCTGAAATAGTCCTCTTAGGGGTCAAAAGTGAAGAAGTAGCCTGAAGTGCACTTTCCAAGACAGGATTATACAGCCTGAAAGAACATCAAGATATTAACCTTTTGGTGCTCTAGATTTTATGCATAACAGATAACAATATGAAACATTGAACTCACAGCATGATGAAGATTAGTGGTAATAAGTGGTGCACAATAAGGAATGCTATAGGCAGCATATAAACAGGTGAAACTCTATGAGTAGAACAAAGTTTCAACCTTTGCCTACTACAGTCCACATGGTGAAGATTAGTGCTAATAAGTTGTGTACAATAAGGAATGTTATAGAAAGGATATAAACAGGTGAAACTCTATGAGTAGAACGATGCTTCAACCTTTGCCTACTACAGTCCACTACTTCTGCACAGGGGTAGGATCTTTGAATCTATTTTGCTTAAGAGGAATGTTTCATTATTTAAGTGTCTGTGTCCCTGCTTCAGTAGATGAGATGATACGTGTAGAGTAATTTTTGTTGAATTAGAAAGTTTCATCAGGAAATGCCATGTATGGAATAGTTCTTTTCCCAGCACTGAGGTGATTCATTGGAATGCTCTACTGGTCTAATGCTCTTAAATATATTGGTAAGATAGAGATCAAGAACAAGTTGTAATTTGTGTACACCTCCAGGGGACTCAGTAGGATATATGTTGATATTTATTCACAGGTCAATATAGAAGGTGTTAGTGAAATAAAAGTTCTGTTTGAGTTATGGACCCTTCAAGATTTGTTTATGTTTGAGATAATTTGTTTAGTCAAAATGGCACAGCAGTTATAAGGAAGAAACTGTTGAAGGCTCACCTGTTCTGTTATGGCTTCCGATGGATGCTGCAGTTGAGATGTCTGTATATTCAGAGATACTGCCACAAAGGCACAATTGAGGCTATATCATAGAGGCCTGTACATTACTGATAGATTCTGCTAGGCAGACCTAAGGTAGGCAGTGTCTATTGTTTGTCTACTAGAGAGGGGGCTGAGAAGTAACCAATTTGATTATGTGGTCTCCAGTCAGTGATGCTGGCTGTGACACTGCTAATAGGGGAGACCACAAGGTGTGGTAGTTGAGCTGCTAGGCCTCAGCCCATGTGCTCTGCAGGAGTTTTATGTTGGACAGTTGTAGGTGTCTGCAACTGCCCTGCGATATCAGCAAAGCAGGCTTTATTGAAGCAGAGGTAAGTGCTGGCTCTCAAATGAAGTAACAGCCTCTGTTATGAATTGAGTGGAGCTTCTAGTGGAAAATGTAGTGGGTTCTGCATTCTGCAGTTGCCGACAGGGTCTAAGGCCACATCTGGCTTATAAGAGGCAACTGGAGTAGTACGTATGGCAGGGGCCCGCCCATGGTTGAGGAACTGATATAATTCAGGATGGAGATGCACTTAAGTTCCAAATAAAGTTGTATCTATATTGTTATTGTTTTCTCTTTGTTGTGCTTTAAAGCATGTGAGCAGCAGAATTAAAGATCTGTACATTTTGCTCACAGGCCAAAAGTGTGAAACGAAACGTTTTGGATTATTTTTCTCTTTGTGCTTCTACTTATTACAATAAGCCCTATTTTGTTTTCAACAATTACATTACATTATATTTTAATAAACACATGCAAAATGAGAGTATTAATTAAAATAATGTATAATTTTATGCAATAAGGACAGCTCTCACCAATATATAATAGCTCTGTGTGGCATCCATTTACATACAATTATACCTCAAACAAGTAAAATCTCAACTGGAAAATATTTTTGGGATTTGTATTTTTGAAATTACAGGTTTTCTTAAAAAAGAAAGTGAAATAATATATAATAGTATTAGTCTTTTCTTTAACTGCTTTCTTGAGTGATGATATAATGTCTGTGGTATTTTCTTTTATCATTACCCCAGTCAGGAATCTATTTTCTTAAAGAAAATTATTATTCCTCAATCTTGAGATCCCCATCTGTGCACGTAGGTATTGTGATTTGTTAACTCTCAATACAGCTACAGCCCCATTATGAAACAGCGATCAGGATATTTTAGATTTTTTATTTTAATTTATTTCCCCTAAAAATTATCTAATTGTTTTTCACTGAAATTGTGTTGGTTGCAAAGTCTGACTTGTCTTGATTTCAGACATTACTTCACAAACACCTGGGGGTTAATAAAACAGTGCTTTTTGCAACTTGCCGAATATCTGCGATTTTGACAGCTGAATTTAAAAACCGGCAATGGGCTAGATTTACTAAGCTGCGGGTTTGAAAAAGTGGGGATGTTGCCTATAGCAACCAATCAGATTCTAGCTGTCATTTTGTAGACTGTACTAAATAAATGAAAGTTAGAATCTGATTGGTTGCTATAGGCAACATCCCCACTTTTTCAAACCCGCAGCTTAGTAAATCTAGCCCAATGTGTTTAAAGGCAAATCCACTTCATGTTTTCCAGATCCATTCTAAACCCCAAGATCCACTTAATGTTTTACAGATCCGCTTCATGATCTGTATGATATGTTAAAAAATCACAAAATTAATTTTCCTTGGACACCAGAGGGCTGAGATAGGTAGTCACTTTTCCGGGCTCCTTCTATAATAAGTCTACTGATGGACCCCTGTTCTCATGGGACCAGGACAAATACCTTTTTTATCTCTTTATTAAAATGGCCCTGCGTGTCTATATTGTATATTTTGCTGCAATATCATGTGAGGGATGCAAATTATCAACAATGCTGTGAATAGCAAGTTTGTATGGTAAAATAGTCTCTAGATTGCATAATAATGAACATAATACCATATATGCGGAAACTAATGAGTGCAGCTGTCTAAGTCAGAATGTAATAATATAAAATATATGGTATGTTTCTGTTTTTTTTTTATCAAGTAACAATGATGTTGTGGTTAGTAGAAGGAATGAACTTGTGACACTGTTTAACCTCTGTCCACAAACATGTTCTCTAGTGTATCACAGACCTCCAGTAGCACGGAAAGAGTTCAAAGGTGTTGTCCTCTATGGTTTGACGTAACCTTGCGATAATAGCTGCTTAAGCGTTTGTTATCCCTGCTTTTCAAACAATGGAAACATATGATAAATGATTTCAAGTCTGAATGTCATGAATGATTAAATAGGAAAATGGATCTGGATCCTACAACCAATACTAATGAACTTTGGCTTGCTTTTGTGTGTTCCTCATCAGATTCATTTTACTAATTGCAATCTCAAATGGAAACATGGACTTAGTTTGAGCATAGACAGAACCAGCCAATTGTTTGTCATGTGACTCATATCATTTTATTATTTTGCTTTTTTATTTATACTTATTGGTATTCTGAGTACATGTGAAATAAAAACACAGAAAACAGAAGTACAGAAAAATGTTGTTAACAATCAAGAGTACACACCTTACAAACCACTGTGCACTTGCAGGTTGCTTATTCATGAAAGATGGTGCTTACGTAATGTACAACTAAGCACTATCATTAGAATAGACACTGCATATATAAGACACACCAGCAGCAAAGTTCAGTAAAATGATTGAAAAAATTTATTTTTATTTTTGAGGAATAGAAGCAAAATAAGAACAAAAAATTCAAATAGCATTTCATAAAGACAAACAGAACAAGTAATATGTGAAGGATATAAAATTGTGGATTGTGAATGTAGAAGACGATTTACACTTTACACCACAGCAATATATATATATAAAATTGCCCTATTTTTACTGGTCAATGTGTACTCCCAATGGTGAATGAGCACCAGCGATGTGTGCAACTATTGCATTTATGAAGGTGGGGCAACGTCCAACCAGTATCGCCAGGCAGTATCTCTAATATCGGCAATAAGCCATATTGCTGCAATCAGGTAAATAAATATAAACAGACATCCTTAGAGTCTCTCTCACAGGCAGGCACACAGAAATACACACCCTAGCAGCATTAATTATCATCATCTTCACCATTTATTTATATAGCGCCACTGATTCCGCACCGCTGTACAGAGAACTCATTCACATCAGTCCCTGCCCCATTGGAGCTTACAGTCCAAATTCCCTAACACACACACATACACACACAGACTAGGGTCAATTTTGATAGAAGCCAATTAACCTACTAGTATGTTTTTGGAGTGTGGAAGAAAACCGGAGCACCCGGAGGAACCCACGCAAACACGGGGAGAACATACAAACTCCACACAGATAAGGCCATGGTTGGGAATTGAACTCATGACCTCAGCGCTGTGAGGCAGAAGTGCTAACCACTAGGCCACCATGCAGATATACATCCCCCTGTAGGCATCCTTCTCTGCGTTAATGTGACCAAGAAAGAACACTTTGTATCCTTTTTTGCAGCAGGTGCATTTGACTGGGGTAACACAGCCTATTGTATTCATTTTTCAAAACTTTTTACAAGCAGAGATATAGGAGATTAAATGGCTGGGGCTAGAATAAACTAAAGCCAATCGGACCATTACAATATTAACAGCATTAAAGTATTTTAGCTGAACCAAGTCCTGTGTGTCAATATGCAGGTACTATTTAAATCTGGGTACATACTACAGGTTTTCCAACCATCTATTGTGCCAATCACACAATAAATGACTGTTAGGTCCGATATCGCATTAGGGCGTACCCTCCCACGATCATGTTATCATACCAAAGCACATCGTATTGTTTCATTTGATTTTATAAATTGACTAAAAATCACTTTCAACGATGGAACAATGTCAGGTAAATATGGAAGTGTGTATGTACTCACAACCAGCAGTGTAGGCAGTTCTCTATAGAGTGTACAGAGTCACAAATTTTTCAGCAGATGGTTATGTACACATAAATCTGCATACTTATTGGGACTTTCAGTCGGTGGTAAATAGTTACAGATATCTCATCTGCAGTAATTTTCAATAGTGTGTACCCAGCTTAAGTTGGAGGGACTCGGCCAACATGTAACCAAATGTCAGCAACCAAACGGAGTAGTGACATGAGCCTGCTGTGGAGGATGGCATTGGTGTCAAATGCATCTCTATAACAAACATTTTATGATACATTTCCCAGAAGTGGAACCACAGTGTTTTTCTGTTACATAATTGGTTACTCTCCCGGAATGTCCGGGAGACTCCCAAATTTTGGGCATTTATCCTGAACTCCCAGGAGAGCAGGCTACCCTCCCATGTCCATTCCACTTACTAGTAAAGTGACATGAATTGTTGTGTCACGCTCTCCTCCACAGATGCCAAATGTATTCTATTATAGTGAGAGGTTACAATTTTACAACATGCCACTATTTAGATACAGTTTTAAAGAAAGCAACCTTGGTTTTTTTTTGTCAGGCACAAGTTTCACATGTGTTGATGATTGTTTTAGTTTTAATAACAAAGTAAAATAAATGTAGCAAATTACAGCAATATTTTTGTTGGTGCCTCTTGTGTTTCTTGTGCTTACACTTACTCTGTACTTATAGTTAGTTATGGGCAAGTCAGCATTTATTATTTTCTCACTAGCATATACTAACTAGGTGCTCTTCATGTGTCACAAGAGAACACATGATGCCGATTACACGTACAATTTATTGCTGTGGGTATTTGCATTGTAAAAGAACTCATGATACTGATATGAAAGTTGTAATTCGTACCTCAGAAGCTAAAAATGTTGATTCCCTGCTCCTGAACGCCAGGCTTTTAATCTAGGACACAGTGTTTTCCAGATGTTGAATCTGCTAAGGTTTGCAGGATCCAAAAATATGTTCTCATTGGCCGAAAATGTGTCTTTTACATCCAAAGAGGGTTTTTTCTCATCTTCTTAAATGCTCAAGTTAAAGAGCGGGATACAGCAGGGACTGGGTTAACATTAAAAAAAAACTTGGCTGGAAAAGAAAGTGGTGGCATAGGAGCTGCATAAGAGCTGCTTTTTAACACGTCTTGTTACCAATGTAGGGAAAATTTGACATTAGTTTGGGTCTGCCAGAGTGGCTGTGAGGGTGTGACTTAGTATGAGAAGCTGGGAATAGTCCTTTTTGTAGGGCAGAGGCCAGCAATTTCTTGGATCCAAGGAAGAAAACCGACAAGTCTTAAAAAATTGCTCTGTTGTTTTCGGAAAAAATGAAAAAGAAGTGTACCTTGATTGGCAGAGCCAAAGTAATGTATGAGTAACAGGACATTCTCTGCTCTGCCTCACCCACACAGTATTTTTGGTCGAGCTTTAGTTGGCTTTTAAATGTCACAGTAACTGAATCCAGCACATATTTTCATAGAGTTCCCTTCCTTTCTACTCATAAAATCCATCAATCAAGCATTGATCTGTGCGTTTCTTCAATGTGCGGCATCCCAGTTATTGGTGAACTATGATTCCCAGCATGCTTTGTCAGGGAACACTTCATGAATTTTATTTGACACTCCCAAATGAATGCAATATTTGTTTTTTAATTAATCATCAGGTTACATTAAATTCTGTCCTTTCATTTTATAAATTGGTCCTGAAATGCAGGGAAATGGTTATACCAGACCTGTCGCTAAATATATGTTATCTTCCCATTATCATCAACAAGCAAACACCCAGGTTGGCAACCTTTGTTGCTGGGTGATTAAAATCCCACTGGCATCAGAAGAATGATATGTATAGGGCATGCCTAAATGATTTTTCATTAAAGCCATTTATAAAACAATAGGGAAAATGAGCCTGTAGATACACTATAATATAGTATATATTGAATCAACAACAATTAGAAGGTAAGTTATTCTTTAATACCACGGTGCTTCACAGTGTAAGCATTTAAAATACTTATTTTAGGTAAAGCCAAGTTAGCCGTTAACATGACAGGATTAATACAAAACCATAGATCAGTGACGCTTAAGAATATAACAGTAAGTTACTCCAGTCCAACTACCCTGATGTATAGCTCAACAGACACACTCTGGCTGCTCAGGTGACAGAAAAGAAATTGGCAGTGACCTTGTCAAGGACAGATAAAGACACAACTATGTGTCTGCCGATGAAGTCCTGGATCTGTGAACAAACAGTCACACTTCTCCTATATGCAGTCACCCCACAACATGCACAACAACTTACTGGTAATACTTTAACAATAATATAACAATGGGTACCGCTGGTGTACTTTGTTGGTAAGAGCACATTACCAAAGAGACAAATCTTTAATTGTATAAGTCTTATTGCTTTGGCATCCTAAAGACTGAAAGACTCCAAGTTAGTGAGAATATGCAGCTCCTTTCCTAGAGCTGCTTGCTTACTACGCCATAGTTGGTGTGAGGGAGAACTGAAAGAGCCAATAACAAAACAGTGGCACACTCTGTTATGTGAGACTGAGTATAAGCAAGGCTGCTCACATCCTGGCCTGGGACATGTGAAGAATCACAGGGGTGAATGAAGCCCTTGATGTCTGCTGTGCTTTACTAATACTGCAATTATTACTGAGTATATGAGAATATGATGCTCAGTATGATATCAGATTGCTGTTATTCCTCTTAATATTACATTATATTACTAACTCAGCATTTATTACTGGGCCTCTCTCTTATTACTACTGATGTGTTGATCATTGGCCATATAACTGACTATGGTCGAAGTGGAAATTTAGAAGTGGCGGTATGGAAATTTAGAGGTTTGAAAAATGTAATGGGAATTTAAGTGATTGGAGTTATGGTTGTACAATGAAGGCAGTAGAAGAAGTGGCACTATGGCATACCATGGTCTACAACCCCACCTCCAGCACTGATTACTGGGCATTACTAGTACTAGTCATTACTGCTGTATTACTGCTGCTGATACTGCGGCTCATGTAGAGTTGGACGCGTTTTTTACCTGAACATAAGCAGGAAAAGGTGCCAGTTATACATCACTAGCATATGCTCCAGGATTATGTCAGTGACAAGTGTGTGTATACTTAAGCACCACAATAGTGTAGAGCTAGCTGTGATGGGCAACAGGTGGCCCTAGGGCTGCTTGGGGCCCTCTGAACCTTCTCCGGCATAGTAACACTTGTTTAAAATGCCTGCTAATATGTGATTTCAGATAGGTGTCTACTTTGATTAGATGTTTCAAGTTATTGCTTAGAATAAAGGTAATGTGTGGCCCTTGTGAAGGATGGATGACTGCACGATATGGCTCTCGGACTGGTTCAGGCTGCTCGTCACGGGTGTGGAGTGCACGTAGGGATAGCTTAGAGATAGCATAGAGAGGTGGCTTGACACTGCTATTTTTAAATGAGAAAGTCACATTACCCTATATGTACACAATATAATAATTTAATGTTGTGTCATATAGACAAGAGAGAATAGTATCTTGACATTGTTATAAAAAAAATAGAAAGTGACATTTATTTTAAGAGATGGTCACTGACCCCCGTGTTTTGGTTTTGTATTCGGTTTTGGATCTGGATTACCGTCGTGTTTTGGTTTTGGTTTTGCAAAACCGCCATTGCGTGTTTTGGTTTTGGGTTTTTTTGGTTTTGTTTTGCTATTTTGTTGGAAAATCAATGTTTTTGGGCGTAAAATAACCAAATTTAGTGCTCCACCTGTTTCTTGGATAAGTAATCTAATTGTAAAGCTAATAAATATCAAAAAAAAAGTTTAATTCCTGGTAGGTAGGCCTTCATTTATTCTACACACAAACCAGATTGTCTTCCTCTCCATCTATGCATATTGGCAATAAAGCCATCATCTTTGGGTGTATATTACACCCTACACTTATAGTTAAATATGTAAAGAAATAGACAAAGGCAGTTTGGTTTCTGTCTCTATAGGCCTCCCTCCAGTTGTAGAAAACACAAAAAAAATCAGCCGTTATAGACTGTACAATATTATTTGAAATGGACAAAGGCAGTGTGGGGTCAGTCTGTGTATGACACCCTACCCATAATGAGAAATTGCCAAAACAGCAGCCTTTCAAGATGGTACGTGATATGGAAATGCCCCAAATCGCTTTCCTCTTTGGGGGTAGATTGAACCCTAGACTTAAATAGAAAGTTTTAAAAAGATGTTATCATCATCATCTGGATCTTCATCATACATCATCATCACAGACTATTAATTCATTGCTGCTTGAATCCGCCATTAGAGAACAGTCAGTGCTTAGATGTCTTTGATGGTGAAGGCCCTCCTCATGGAAGATGTAGTTCATTTTTATAAACATCATTTTCTACACATTTTTGGGAAGTAACCTTCTACGGCGATTACTGACTAAGTTCCCAGCTGTACTGAATACTCATTCAGAGTACACACTGGAGGGTGGGCAGCTTAGGTATTGCAAAGCAAGTTTGTACATTGGTTTCCAGTAGGCTTGCTTTTCCTCCCAGTAAGGAAAGGTACTGTCTGACATTTCCATATAAATTACCTCTTGAAAATAATCCCCCACCATCCTTTGCATGTTTATACTTGTATTGGATGGAGTTATGGGCAAGGTGACACATTTTTTAGAAAAATCCTTCAAACCAGCCCAGATGTTAAATTGTTCTGGTCTGCCCCCTGCGTCTTCCCTGCTTCTTTTTTAGAAATTAAATTTTTTACGAGCAGCAGCAGCTTGAGAAAGTGAAGGAGGACACGTAGTCAAGCCGAGGCCCAGTTCAGCGGCCACCTTGTTAAGCAATAGCTCCTTGCAACAGTTCACATCTCGCTCATTTACAAGTAAAGACTCAATGTAGGTCTTAAACCTTGGATCAAGCACAGTGGCCAAAACGTACTGATCCGAGTTCAAGATCTTAATAACTCGAGGATCATTGTGAAGCGAATTAAGTACTTGATCGACAAGGCCAACATACTTTGCTGAATTGCTTGCTTACAGCTCCTCCTTCAGTTTTTCAAGCTGCTTTTCCAATAGTCTAATTAAAGGAATGACTTGGCTCATACTAGCAGAGTCTGCACTCACCTCACACGTCACAACTTCAAATGGTTTCAGCACCTTGCACAGCACTGAAAGGATTCCCCACTGTGCAAGACTGAAATACATCCCCCCTCCTTTCCCAATGTCATGGCTTGTGCAATATGCTTGGATGGCTTTGCGCTGTTCCTCCATCCTCTGAAGCATGTACAGGGTGGAATTCCACCTAGTTACCACCTCTTGCTTAAGTTGGTTGTAGTTGAATAGAAAAAAAGCAGCCTGCATAGACTGTGGAATTAGAAAGTAAAAATGAATGGACCACGGTAGTTTGGTGGCTATCTATGCCCCGGCTATCTATGCCCCCCCCCCCCTCTCGCCCTCCACTTGTAGTTGAATAGAAAAAAAAGCAACCTGCATAGTCTGTGGAATTAGAGAGTAAAAATAAATGGACCACGGTAGTTTGGTATCTGTCTGCATCAGACCCCCTCTGCACTTGGAGTAAAATAGAAAACTATTCAGCCGTTATAGACTCTAGAATATAAATAGAGATTGAGAAAGGCAATTTGGTATCTGTCTGCATCATAATCATCAACATCATCATTAGTGCCCTCGTAGCCTACACAAATCTCCCCCTCATCCTCTTCTAATTCCAAAGTGGCATCCTCAATTGGTGTATTACCGGCAACACTCGGGCTGTTAAGGCACACATGAGCAGAACTGCTGAAAGGGCCCTTCTTCATGGGTACACTAACAGAATGCTCACCATTAGACATCCCACTGTTGGATGGACTCTCCACAGGGATTGGTGTCATTTCTGATTCAGAGCAAACATTATCCTCTAATGCCTTACTGTTATCTTGCAGCTTGGCTTTGACGCGTAACAGTAGTTGTGCACCACTTGTAGGCTCGGTAACATTTTTGGATCTGCCATTAATAGAGAAAGGCGAAGGCCTCATTCTCTCTTTGCCACTGCGTGTGTAGAATGGCATGTTGGCAATTTTTTTTTTATCGGCAGTTAACTTTTCCTCAGTTAGACTTTGTTTTCGCTTCAGCACCGTAAAAAAAATTTTGGTGTGTTTTTTTTGGATGATTTCAAAAGATGGTGTAGTTTGACATCGCCTTTCCCAGATGACCTACTGGGAACACTACCATCAGGGCTGGTGACAGAACCTGGTTGCTCATTTTGCTCATATGTGGACTGCTTTGAATCCATTCTGAGCCCAAAGCACTTGTAGTGCTACAAATTGTTTTTGACACTGCTGCAATATAGTACTTTTTTTCAGCCAGATAAATTTCTGCAAAAGAATGGGGGACACCCCAAAAGCAAAGGGAACTGCTAAATATATAAATATATTTATTATTAAAGTGCTGCAATATAGTTCTTTTTTCACAGCCAGATAAATTTCTGCAAAACAATGGGGGACACCCCAATAGCAAATGGAAGTGCTAAATATAGAAATATATTTCTTATTAATGTGCTGTAATATAGTTCTTTTTTCACAGCCAGATAAATTTCTGCAAAACAATGAGGGACACCCCAAAAGCAGATGGAAGTGCTAAATATATAAATATATTTCTTATTAATGTGCTGCAATATAGTTCTTTTTTCACAGCCAGATATATTTCTGCAAAACAATGGGGGACACCCCAATAGCAAATGGAAGTGCTAAATATATAAATATATTTCTTATTAATGTGCTGCAATATAGTTCTTTTTCACAGCCAGAAATATTTATGCCAAATAATGGGGGACACCCAAAAAGCACTTTGAGTGCCAAATATTGAAAAAAAAAAAAAGACTCCTCTATGCTCCTCTCTTCTCTATCAATTGTTAGCACAATTGGAATCAGAATTGTATTGTCTGTCCCTGCTCTAATCAGCCTGTGACTACACCCTGCTCTCTCCCTCTGGCAAATGGCGATGGATTGCTGTGGAGACAGGTATTTATAATTTTCAAGTATCGCGAGAACCGAGCTCCAAGATCCGACGACGTCACGATGAAGTTCGGCCTCGATTTGGATTCCGAGCGGGCGGGAGAGTACCGAGCCTCCTCGGCTCGGTACTCGGTTAGGCAAAGTTGGGGTGGGTTCGGTTCTCGGGGAACCGAGCCCGCCCATCTCTATTTATTATACAGTATAACATATAATTAAATACAGACACATATACAAAATACAAATTCAATTCAATTAAATAAAAACATCTAGGGCCCGGTTCATTAAGGAATGTAAATGCAGACACGTGGCGTAAAGTTGATTTGCGCATGTCCAGAAACAAACCAAACGCCAGAGAATGCAGCAGCATCCAATTCATCTGTGAATGCAAAGGACCCTTACTACCTAGAATTTCATGGGTGGAAATGAAAGGGGTTTGGGCATAGGCACATGCCAAGCTTGAGCTCATGCAACAGCATCTGATTCAAGCTTCAGGCATTTCAAAGGTACGTGTTTTCTAGTCGTATCACATGCACCAGCTACATGTCTGGTATGTAAGTGCCAATTACTAGTGTAGACAGTCACGTACATATTCTAGAACATGTGTTTACAATCAGGAGCAACTGTAAAAATTCATATTGTGTACAGCAGACACCCATAACATCCTAATAAATGTATTTCATGGGAAAACAATTTTTTTTTTTAAAAAAATGTTTTGCCAATAATGACTATATTATTAATAGGTGCCATTAATTCACAATGTATTGTATTGTATGTATTCATAAACAAACGTATCTTCACATCCGCTCCTTCTTGAATACTGACGTGCGTATGCCCGGTTTACGTGCATTTTTTTTAAAAAAACACACAATACAAATACATTCATTTTGAGTGCTTTAATGAATCAGGCCCGTGTTATCTCCCACTTTAAAAATCATACAGGAATGTTCTTTCCTGCCACAGCCCAAATGGAAACATTAATTAAGTAATGCGAATAGATGGCCGAAACTTCATATAGCAGCCACATCAATACATTAAGTACTATCAGCTAAAGGGGGCATTATGTCAATTAGGGGCAGTTAGCTAGTGCTGCTTATTGACATCATTGCGTCTTGTTGCAGCAGCTCTGCAGTTCCTACCAGAGATACGCCTCCTGACAGATGTATATGTGGCTGTGTCCAGGTCTTCTTCAGTCACACCCATACTGTACTCTGCCTATTCTTGACTGATCCTTTCCTCCCGTTGTTCCACCTCTACAGTCATATGGAGTTGTAAAAATATAAGATGCAACAAAATATGCATAGGGACGTATATGTATGAATTTTGGGTGCACATGTAGAGTACAAAATGCACATTTAGTTCAAATAAAACAAACCTACTTCCGACTTTACACGAACCCCACTATGGTTAGAGTTGCAGCAGAGATTATTCCACAAAACATTTAGAGCTTGTTTACAGCTATCTGCTGTAAATGTACTTTCCAGATGCTAACTACCTGGAAACCAGTCAAAAGATATAGGGAAGAGGGCACTTCCTGTGAGTGCTTACATTCTAGAGGGAGGG
Source organism: Mixophyes fleayi (assembly GCF_038048845.1). Taxonomy (NCBI): domain Eukaryota; kingdom Metazoa; phylum Chordata; class Amphibia; order Anura; family Limnodynastidae; genus Mixophyes; species Mixophyes fleayi. The sequence continues at coordinate 189,404,594 of NC_134406.1, forward strand.
AGTAATGAGAGACAATAGGAGCATAGGGAACATAAAGCTTAGTGGTCAGGCGGGTAGCAGAGGAGGTGGAGTCAAAGTTACAGGAAAGTGGGTTGAAGGGGGTAAGTATAATTGGGTAGGGAGGATGGGGAAGAAGGGGGCATGGGAGGTAAGATTAGGTAGGAGGATGATAGGGCTGTTGACAGAATGCAATAACAGACAGTGATATGTAACAACAGGTAGAGTTAGTATACAGACATAGAAAGTCAAATGGAGCTGACCATGACAATATGGAGGAAATAGGATGAAGAAGAACCAGGAGGGTATAGGGTGAGGGAAACAGAGATTGAAAGCAAGGGAGGGCTGGCAAATTTTAGCCCAGGGGAATATTATTGGTCATTTCTGCTACAATCCATATAACTGGCCATTACTGACTGGGGTTACCACTGATGTGATAATTACTGGGCATATAACTGGGCAATACTACTGCTGTACTTACTACTGGCCATTTTACTATTATGCTTATTATTGGGCATAGTAGTGGACGCAGCCATGCTGCAATTTATGCATATTACTTGTATTTCTACTGCTATCCATGCCATTGGACATTACTATTTCTGTGCATACTGCTAGGCATTATTACTTCTCGGTATATTACTGGATAATGCTACTGCTGGTCCCACTATTATAAATATTAGTACTTCTACAATGCCATTAAATGACACTAAAGCACCATGCTTTCCACATGACACCAGAATTATGTTCTGTCATATTATACAAGTCATTAAATCGGATAATGCTGGGGAATATACTTGCGGCAGGTCATTATTTCAAACTCACGTCAAGTTGTAATCTGTAAGAGGAAAGGTCAATATGTAGGAAGAATCACTCCTGGCTTCTGTGTGTTTAAAGAACTTAAGAAAACTATTTATTTGTTGAAAAAGAGAGATGTGCCAAACATATATTTACAGCATGGATATTTAGATAAAATATGACATATATTAAATAACTAAAAAGTTTCACAATTTAGCAGCTGAAGTCTTTAGAAGACATCTAGGGGGCGTATTCAATTGTTAGCGTTAACGCTAACAAACAAGCGCTCGAAAAATCTTAGCGTTAATACGGTAATTACTTGCGGAATTTCAGCTCGCTGCTCCCTGAGCTGCGAGCTGAAATTCCGTGAGTAAACTACCGTATTAACGCTTTTCGCACGCAATATTACCGTATAAACGGTAATATTTTTCGAGCGCTCGTTTTTCAGCGTTAACGCTCGCAATTGAATACGCCCCCTAGAAGCGAAATAAATGTAGCAACAGAAAGAACTAAGACTAGTTAAATATAACTCTGTGAACATAGAAACTTACATCATATGTTCTATAGCTCATTCATATACGTTGATTAGAAAACATTAACCCGCTGACTGAAGCACAGCAATGCACATCTGTGCATGCCATTACTTCATTCTATTATGAACTGTCTGTGTTTTTCAACTTTACCATTTAAGTTTGAAGTAAGGTGATATAGTGTTACATGTTACTGCAGTATTATAGATCAAGAAAAGTAGGCACTGATTTATACTTTATTCTTTCCATCAACTCAGAAAGTGAACACACAGAAAAATATGTACCTTTTATTAATCTGTTTTAATTCTTGTTTATTTGTGTGTAAAATGAAACTAAGGGCATGATTTACTGATGATGTAACTTCTATTCCAGCTTTGAGGGTCTGTGTTCCCTTCCAACGACCAATCAGATTAGGAAAATTTGACTTTCAAAGCTCTTAACAATACCTCTACTTCATACATATCAAACCTCATCTCGAAATACCCTCACTCTCACATTTACCTCTGACCTTCACCTCAGCTTATCTCTGCTAACCACCTCTAAATCCTGCTTACAAGACTTCTCCTGTGCTGCTACTCACTTGTAGAATTCCCTACCATGCCCGATCAAACTCTCCCCCAGCCTTCCTCTCTGAAAACCTACTGCTGTATTAGAACATACACTAGTCTCACGTATACTATACTTTTCCACTAGATAGTAAACTGTCTTTTGTGCAGGACACTCCCTATCCTTTATTTTTATGTCTGCATTTATTTTATCTACCTAGTATGTCCCTGTTTTATATGTTCTGTTTTCCCCACTATCCTCGCTATCGGCTGCTGTGGAGCATTGTGTCACCCTTCAAATTATTAATAATAATAATAATAATAATAATAACTTTCTGCAAACCTAAATGGGATTTGAATACAGATAGCGTAAGACTTAACCTAAACTGAAAAAATTAAAACACATATTTTTAAACTTCATGTAGGGGACATCTATTTACAAGTGAATGTGTCAGTGTAAGTGTATGCAGAAGTGTTCGCACGTGTTATTGCTAAATACGCCATAGCATGCTGTAGCGTGCTATTCGCATATTTTCACATAAAGTAAAAATGAAATTAAAGCTTATTAATTGAAATGACTCCATCCAACTATTCCACTTCCACAGTTTCACCCTGTGATAGTGCACAAAACTATCACCCAATTATACTTTCTAAAACAGAATTGTAATGCAGTTCTTCGTTAACCATGATACCTGTACTTCTCATCGCCATTACCGTTTCATTTTTAGTATTTACCTCAGTAGAATGTTTTCCACACTTCAACACAGTAGGAACACATCTGACACATAAGCCAATTACTAAGATGACACCAAATATAAGAATGAAGAGCTTACCTATACTAGCAACCATTTCCTGTACACACTCCCCTAGACCTGAGAACTATTTTGCAGCATTTAATCATGAAAACCATCCTGCTACCTTTTCTCCGATCTTGTACAGCGAAGAATTATGGTTCTTCTGAAACTCCCATTTTCATTGTAAGATTTCGTCCATTTTCCGGTCAATAACTTCTTTGGTGTCGTCTGTATTATTGGTAATGTATGTGCAACATTTGACACCAAAATGTGTGACTAACGTCACAATAGCCACCAATAATAGATGTGAAATAATTTAACACCAGTCTATGTAGCACTAACTCCTTTTTATAAGCCTGTAGCTCCTTACCCGTATACCTGAAAGTGTCATCATACATCTTGGTGATATTGTCTATCAATTTAGCCAGGTCTTGAATATACTTAAAATTTAAGGTTCCCCGCGCGATCCTAGTGGGGTCTAATGCAACCTTCATTTAAAAACCTGTAGTTTCACTAATTAACTTGGTAACTACAGGTTTTTCACCTGGAATCATATTTCTTTTGCCACAATGTTCATACTGTGTGTGTACGTATGAAGGTGATGTAGTTCTATGGATATCAATTATTTCATCATGTGTAAAGGTCATAAATTCGGGAACCAATTTTCCTAAGAAACATAAACCCTTGGAACTCGGAGTTAACCAGGAGTAAGCTTTCCTTCCTCAAAAATAATACACATCATCTGGGAGGACACAAGGTACAGTACGATCATTGATAATATTACATAAAGTTTTGACGAAAATGCCCATGCCTATTGTCTCCATCTGTTCAAGACAAGTTTCGACATGGATAAGATGTTGACAATAACCTATAGGAACTTTCCCAACGAATACTCTCCTATGTTTGTGTCACGGGCACTAGGAGTCTTTGCCCAGGATATCACCAGATGATGTACTTACCAGAGTAATATAGCTGGTACTATGGTTCTCTGGTAGCAGGGTGACAACGGAACAGGAGAATCAGCAGATGGTGAGAGAATGCTCAAAGAAAGTCTATGACTAGCAGCAACTGGTAATGAGTAGATGAATGTACACGAGGAACCAGATGGACAAGTAAACGTGAGGAGAGTCAGTGGTCTGCGTACAGCAAGTTGTACCACTGCTATAGTGAGGAGGAATGTCGAGGAGAAACGAGGAGGTAGTGAGAGTCAGTGGTCTGCGTATAGCAAGTTGTACCACTGTCTATAGTGAAGGAATGGATTCCAGGTGCAAGTAGGTAACGTGGATGTCAGTGGTCTGCGTATAGCAAGTTGTACCACTGCTTATGTGAGAGGATACCAGAAATTGGTGTCACAGGGAAACAGGAGTCAGTGGTCTGCGTCAGCAAGTTGTACCACTGCTATATATATATGTGAGGAGGGACACGAGGAGATGAATGTAATGCAGAGGATACACGGGGCACACGGAACTTGATCCCACTATGATATTCACAATACAATAATAACTGACAAGCGCTGCTTAAAGTATACAAAGTCACTAGAGCGATCCAGGTAATAGGACACAAAGTCAATAGTCACAATAGCTTCAGTAGACAGAAGACTCCGGAGATGAACACAACACAGTCCAGACGGATATGCAATACAAAAGCAAAGTCAATGGAAGGTATGCATACCGCGGTTCAGGAGAGCAGGCTGTCAGTGAGACGTGCAGGGATACCTGAACGGCTGAACGCCGGCAGGAGGAGAAACCACTGGAGGATGGAAGCGGTAATCAGGTTGGTGCAGCGCACGGCAGGTAACCAGTATCAACGGAGCAATACTCAGGAAGCAGTAGTAAGTAAAACTGGAAACATGATGAACACGGGAGAGTTGAGGCTGTCTGGTATCCGGCAGTAGTAGCGAAGGCAGCGGAGGGAAGACACGCTGAACACGGGAGAGTAGAGGCAGTCTGGAATCCGGTAGTAGAAGCAGATAGGAATCAGTGAAGAGCTGACACGATGAACACTGGAGAGTAGAGGCGGACTGGAATCCGGCAGCAGTAGCAGATAGGAATCAGCTGAGTGCAGGCACGATGAACACAGGAGAGTTGAGGCGGACTGGAATCCGGCAGCAGTAGCAGATAGGAATCAGCTGAGTGCAGGCACGATGAACACAGGAGAGTTGAGGCGGACTGGAATCCGGCAGCAGTAGCAGATAGGAATCAGCTAAGTGCAGGCACGATGAACACAGGAGAGTTGAAGTGGTCTGGAAACCACAAACGTAGTAGACGGGAATCAGCTGGAGCTGAATACACGAGGAAACACAGGAACACCTTCAGAGGCTCATGGGGAATGAGACTCCAAGATCAGGCAACCAGGTAATGATCACAGGTGGTTTAAATAGGGAGGGTTGCCTGATCATCCAATCAATTAAAAGCAACAGGTACTGAAGGTTTAATAAGGGCTGCACATGCGCAGACCCTCAGAATGGCGGACGGCCACGGTTCCTGAACACAGGAGAAATGGCACTCACAGTCCGGTGAGTGACAGTTTGTTAATATATCCTCGTCTATGATGTCCATCGCTATTCCTGGTTATTGGAGCTGTTGAGATGCTCTCATCAATGCTGGTGTGGCGAGCCATTGTCTGACCAGATAGGTCAGCTTCTCAATTCTCCAATCTTTTCATATGTGAAAGATTTAGGCATAACAAAGACAGATCTAAGGAGTATTGGCGAAGCTTTAGACTAGGGGACCTAGTGATATTATATCTCCCGTCTATGTGCCTTCCTCCCCGTAATTCGAGGACCTCAGAGATGTGTAATGGGAATGGTACTAGTCCTACATTATGTTGTCCCTGAGGCACATGAGAGCACACCCAGCACTCGGATTGGTTTAAGACCTTAACCACTAGGGAATCATAATCATCTAGAGGATGCCTGCAAAAATCCAGATTACTATTGGACTGGCATCCCTGGATGCACTTCTCTTCAACTAGGGAGTCACAGTACTTACAGATACAATATTCCTCAGGCAATAATAGCCCATCACACTGTCTCCGAGTTCCAGAGCTAGCAGATCTTCTCATGACTCCTGAACTGAGTTTGACTCCACTTCATCAGTATCACTAACGGACCATTTCACCGTCATCTGTCCTCCATCACAAAAATAGAATGTCCTAGAAAGAATAAAAATGAGAAAAATCCTGAAACAAGAAGAGTATAAAAACCGCCATTCCAGTTCTGGGATGACAGTCTGTACAACGTCCTTGGCATTGGTGTCTTAGCTGCAGTCTTTTAGGTTTCCCGGACCAGGTTCGCAAGTGGCAGATCTCTGTTGTCAGTCTCAGCTTTGCCTTGTACCTTCTCCAAGTTATTGACTTTCCCGCAGTGAGTAGAATGGACCCAAGTGTCTTTTTCTGCTAACTTCAGAGATGTGGTACTGGTCATCAACACTTGTTACAGGCCTTCCCAACGGTCTGTTAAACAACCTGAGCGTAAGAAATTGTGGATCATAACATATTTCCCAGGTTCAACGTCATGACAGTTTGTTTCTGGCATATCAGGTGACATCATTTGGAGTTTCTGTTGCTGTTGTTTTAGCTGTTTGCTCATTTTTATGAGATATTGCACTTCATGGTTAGCAGAGATAAGCTGAGGTTGTCTGTCAAAAAGTATCTCAAAGGGGAACAGATTAAGAGGAGGTCTGGGAGTGGTTCTGATGCTATGGAGGACTATTGCAAAGCTTCTGGCCACGCCAACCCAATTTCACTCAGTTTGTTCTTAATGGTACCGTTTACCCTTTCCACTTTACCACTGGCTTGTGGTCGGTAAGGAGTATGAAGTCTGCTATCAATTCCCATAAGTTTACATATGTTCTGAAAGATATCACCAGTAAAATGATTATCCCTATTACTTTCTATAAGTCTAGGGATACCATATCTGCATACAAATTCCTGAACAATTTTCTTAGAAGTAAAAACAGCAGTATTAGTTGAAGCCGGAAATGCCTCTACCCAATTAGAAAACACATCAGTACAAACTAATACATATTTGAGTTTCCTGCAAGGTGGTAATTGGATGAAGTCAATTTGTATTACCTGAAAATGTCCGTCTGTAGGAGGGATATGGGATGGCTCAGTTGGTATTGTCTTCCCGACATTTTTCCTCAAACAAGTAAGACAAGACATTGCCTTCTTACCAGCTTGTGAAGAAAAGCCTGGTGCACACCAGTATGCTCTAACCAGCTTACACATACCTTCTTTACCCAGATGAGTCAGACTTTGTGCTGCCTCGGCCAGGCCTTGGTAATATGCTATGGGAGCCATGGGCTTACCTTGTCCATCTCTTCAGAGTCCAGAGAACTCTTGACCACATCCCTTATTCTTCCAGACCGCCTTTTCCTGTAGGGAACACAAATCTTGCATTTCAATCAATTTCTGTGTGTTTGTCATCTGAAAAACCATTTTATCAGTTGATACATTTACAGATAACCCTGCTGCCCATTTGGCAGCTTCATCCGCCCTCCTATTGCCCATTGACATCGGGTCTTCTTCGTATGTGTGGGCTTTGCATTTGATGCCGGCTACTGCCTTAGGTAACTGTATCGCTGTCAAGAGTACTTTTCTGTGATGTGTATGTGCTACTGGTGTGCCTGCTGCTGTCATACAGTTACTAAGACGCCAAAGGGCCCCGAATTCATGCACTACTCCGAAGGTATACCTAGAGTCAGTGTTTATATTAGCTGATTTACCCTCTGCCAACTCACACGCGCTCCTTAGTGCCACTAGTTCGGCCACTTGGGCTGAGTGAAGTTGGCCATGGGGATCAGCTTCTATAACATCCTTGTCATCTACAACAGCGTACATAGTTCTCCTGTATCTGCCGTCTATGACAACTCCAATCCATGTAAAACGTAAAATCTACATTTGTCACGTATGTCAGGTCTTGAAGTAAAAGTCTGGTTCAGATATTCCATACAATCATGTGTATCAGTATACCTGCAAAACTCACCACCAGCCAGAGTCTCTTCTCCTTCCACCCTTTGTGCATCTCGAGGCACATATGGTAGGTATGTGGCTGGATTTAAAGTAGAGATGAGCGGGCTTGGATTGCGCTAATCTGAACCCACCCGAACAGTGCGGATCCGACGGGATCCGAGCACTGTTCGGGTATTTCCAGCGGGCAAAAAGAATGAAACAGAGGCTATGACATCCAAGTCTCGCGTCGGATCTCGCGAGACTCCGATTGCATAAATTCCCCGCTTGCAGCTGCCATCTTCAGTCGGGCTCAGATCAGGGAAGAGGGAGGTTGTAGTTTGTAGTGGTGCTCCTGTGTCCTGTGTCCTGTCACTCTGTCCTGCTTAATCCAGTGGTTACTTTGTCCTGTGCTCTGTCCTGCTGAGTCCAGTGGTGCTGTGTCCTGTGCTTTGTTCTGCTAAGTCCATTCATTTGTTATTTTAAAATAATTTAAAAATCATAAAAAAAATTTAAAAAAATTATACAAAAAGAATTAAAAAAATATAAAAAAAATTCTACAAAAATAATTTAAAAAAAATATATAAAAAAATTATTAAAAAAGTATAAAAAAAATTCTACTGCAATATATAAATACGTTCACTGTTCCTGCAGTCCAGAAATATTAGTACTGCAATATATATAAATACGTTCACTGTTCCTGCAGTCCAGAAATATTAGTACTGCAATATTTTACTACGGTCACTGTTCCTGCAGTCCAGAAATATTAGTACTGCAATGTATATAAATACGTTCACTGTTCCTGCAGTCCAGAAATATTAGTACTGCAATATATATATATAAATACGTTCACTGTTCCTGCAGTCCAGAAATATTAGTACTGCAATATATAAATACGTTCACTGTTCCTGCTGTCCAGAAATATTAGTACTGCAATATATATAAATACGTTCACTGTTCCTGCAGTCCAGAAATATTAGTACTGCAATATATAAATACATTCACTGTTCCTGCAGTCCAGAAATATTAGTACTGCAATATTTTACTACGTTCACTGTTCCTGCAGTCCAGAAATATTAGTACCAGAGATTAAACTACGTTCACTGTTCCTGCAGTCCAGAAATATTAGTACCAGAGATTAAACTACGTTCACTGTTCCTGCAGTCCAGAAATATTAGTACCAGAGATTAAACTACGTTCACTGTTCCTGCTGTCCAGAAATATTAGTACCAGAGATTAAACTACGTTCACTGTTCCTGATTGGTTTGTTAAAGTGCGAATGTCCTATTTCAACAACATCAGGGTGGGTGGGAGGGCCCAAGGACAATTCCATCTTGCACCTCTAGCAAACTCTTGCAAACTGCCATCCTGTCTGCCACTGCAGTGCCACTTCTAGATGGGCCACGTGTTTGTGCCGCCCACTTGTGTCGCTTAGCTTAGACATCCAGCTACCTCGGTGCAACCTTTTGGACTAAAAACAATATTGTGAGGTGTGAGGTGTTCAGAACAGACTGTAAATTAGTGGAAATGAATGTTATTGAGGTTAATAATAGTGTAGGAGTGGAAAAAAAAACCAAAAATATGGATTTTAGCACTTTTTATCCTTTTTTAAAAAAAAATCAGAACCCAAAACCCAAAATCAGAACCAAAACCTTTAGTGGGATGTTTTGGCAAAACCAATCAGAACCCAAAACCTCAAGCTAATCAGAACCCAAAACCCAAAACACCAAAAGTGGCCGGTGCACAACCCTAATTTAAAGTATTGCACCTTTTGATGGTGATGTTTGCAGGTGCCATCAGAGCTATTTCCCACTTTGTGAACCTTGCTGAAGAGACATGTCTGGTTTGAGCTGAATTTAATAGAGCAGATACTGCATGTGGTGTATAGACAGTTATTATTATTATTATTTATTTATAAGGCTCCACAAGGTTTCCGCAGCACCGAACACAGTACAAACAATGGACAGTACAGGGAATAACAGTACAGAACAATAAACGAGTAATACTAAGACTTCAGATGCTCCAGGAAAAGAAAAAATATTGAGGTTGGAGCAGAAGAGAAGGTAGAGAGACAAGAGGGAGAAGGGCCCTGCTCATAAGAGCTTACATCCTAAAGGGAGGGCAAACAGACAATCGGCACAAAGCGAGTCAGAGGAGGGGAGCAAGCGCACCCTTTTCAAAGGAGGAGCCAGGAGATGAGAGCGAGCATGGAAAGAGGGTTAAGTGGAGGGCTGGTAAGCTTTGAGGAAGAGATGAGTTTTGAGTGCCCGCTTAAAGGAGCACAAGTTAGGGGATAGACGGATGGAGCGAGGGAGGTCATTCCAGTGCAAGGGAGCAGCTCGGGAGAAGTCTTGAATTCTGGAGTGGGATGAGGTTATTAGAGTGGAGGAGAGGCGACGACCGAGCGACAGGATTGGGCAAGAGATTGAATGTGGGGGTAAAAGAGAGGGAGGAGTCAAGGGTGACGCCCAGGCAGCATAGTTGGGGGACAGAGGAGATGGTGGAGTTGTTAACAGTGATGGAGAGATCCAGATGGGATAAGGACTTAGACGGAGGGAAGACAATGAGTTCTGTTTTTTCAATGTTGATTTTGAGAAAGCGAAAGGACATCCAAGAGGAGATGGCAGAGAGGCAGTCAGATACACGAGAGAGGAGGGGAGGGGATAGATCAGGAGAAGAGATGTAAATTTGTTATAGGTGATACTGAAGGCAGAATGAGGTGATGAGTGCACAGAGGGAGGAAGTATAGAGTGAGAAAAGTAGAGGGCCAAGAGCAGAGCTCTTAGGGACTCCTACAGGGAGGGCAGAGGGGGGGTGGAGGATGAAGAAATACAGAGAAAGAGCGGTTGGCGAGATAAGAGGTGAACCATGTAAGGACAGAGCCAGAGAGACCGAGAGAGTGAAGGGTCTGCAAGAGGAGGGGGTGGTCCACGGTGTCAAAGGCTGCGGATTTAGCAGAGAGGAGATCATTTGTTACATTGGTACATTGGTCAGGGCAGTTTCAGCAAAGTGGAGGGGGCGGAAGCCAGATTGGAGAGGGTCAAGCAGGGAATAGTCAGAGAGGTGACAGGTGAGGTGGTTGCAAACAATTCGCTCAAGAAGTTTAGAGGCGTAGGGGAGAAGAGAAATGGGGCGGTAGTTGGCGAGTGAGGTGGGATCAAGATTAGGTTTTTTTAGAATAGGAGAGATAAGGGCATGTTTGAACGGTACCAGTGGAGAGAGACAGGTTGAAGAGGTGAGCTACGTAAGCGCAGACAGTGGGGGAGAAGGAGCAAAGAAGGTGAGAGGGGATGGGATCCAGGTGACAGGTAGATGGGGGAGAAGAAAGAATGAGAGAGTGGACTTCATCGCCCGTAGTAGGGCGGAAGGAGTCCCAGGGTGGGATAAGGGGGGAAGGAGTTGAATCATGTCCTAATACTACGTCCTCGCTCTTACTTACCAGAAGAGCAGTTGCTGCTACACTTCTTAAACACGTTGGGAGTGATCTTGCCACAGTGTCCAATTGTGCACTGTAGTATGCTACCCGTCTGCTAGCGTCACCATGTTTCTGTGTCAGGACACCTGCTGAACAACCATCAGCTTCCGTACAATATAACTCAAAGGGCTTTTCATAATCTGGTATTCCCAAATCAGGTGCTTTAGTCAGACTCTCTTTAAAGTTAAGAAATGCCTGCTTTGATTCCTCTGTGTGTGTAACACACTCAGGTTTTGAGGATGAGACTAATTCCTGCAATGGTAATGCCAAAATAAATTAACCTGGGATCCATGATCTAAAATATCCACACATCCCCAAGAAGGTACAGATCTGCGGTTGATTCTCTGGCAGGGTCATATTTTGTATTGCTTGTATTCTGTCCGTTGTCAAATGTCTTAGCCCCTGGGTGAGACAGTGTCCCAAGTATTTAATCTTGGTCTGACATGGCTGTAATTTATCCCTTGCATCCTTGTGTCCTGTTTGAGAAAGATGGAGCAACAACAGTTTAGTATCATGCACAGATGACATAAACAAATCAGTACACAGCAATAAATCGTCTACATATTGAATTGGAACAGACCCATTGCTTGGTTGGAAGGATTGCAAACAGTCATGTAAGACCTGGGAGAAAATACTAGGGCTGTCAATGAGCCCCTCGGGTAAACCTTGTCCATGTATATTGCACCCCCTTGTAGGAGAATGCAAAACAGATATCGACAGTCAGGATGAAGAGGGACAGAGAAGAAGGCAGAACAGAGATCAATTAACACTTTACAGCATAAAACAATATCCCGCCTTTTCAGAGAGGTACCTGTTGAGTACTATACCACTGGTACCACTAAGTATTTACTAATACCAGCCTTGCCAGCGTACCTCCTCCAACCGCTCACAATCACTCAATCACTAGTTACGTATATAACATGTGCGGTCCGACCATGCGGCATGCAGATACTAAGCTATCTGGAAACCACGTGATTACAATTGCAATTTGTCACGAAATTACCCTGCTTTCGTAAACACAGTATACCTTCTTTGTATACCCTTTCCTCAGTTCTCTTTTAAATCCTGCTTCATCAAACAACAACTGGAATCAACTTTACTTAATCTATACAGTCACACAGTTCAAATACAACTTTGTTTTCTGTGCAGAAAAATACTTTCCCAAATGTCTAATAACTTTTCAGAGGTTTTAACAATTTATTATACTATAAATTATAACAGGACTATCTATCAAAACAACTGATTAAACACGTGGCAACAATACAGGAAATACGCATACGCTAGGCAAAATAAATCACATTAAATCGCACAATGACAATAAAAGAAACGTGTTCCATTCCTTTTCTTGTCCCTAGGTTCTAACCAGCAATCCTTGGATTACACAAAAACGGACATTCGGTTTCACAACACAGAATGATAAACAGGTCTCAAACACATTGCGTTCTTACCCGACTATGCGCGTCTCCACCCTTTGTTGAGGAACCGAAATCCGTCGGCTTCGCAAATTTTCCGGTAGCGTGATCTCCGCTGAAGAACCTCCAAATTGTTATGTGCGTCTAGTCACTATCAATGAAAATTGTGCGCTGTGATTTGGTGTGGTTCCAACGCACAAAGTGATTTAATAGCAAGATGTAACAAATAGCAATTCAATAAAATAAGTACAGCCTATACATATGCAAATGCCCTGAATCCAGTAAACAGTCATTCAATCCTGAAGTCTGTGGTCAAGTAGACTGTATAGTGGACTCAGAGCCTGGTTTATATACAGTTTGTGATACATAAAAAACAGTAGTGATGTCTTGGCGTGTTTCCAGAGGTTCAGAATTCAGGACAGTCCAGTATACTGCAGGTCATAGGTCGGTTCAAACAATGCCCTCCAAGGGTGGGGGTCCACTCTCCAACAGCTGCATAAGTGTCTTCTCGTCGAAAAGCTTGTTTAAACTGGTCTATTTGCATTACACACACAATAATATTCTGATCATTATTCCTCAATTATCCATATCTTGCATGCGCAAGATGCAACCGCTTAGCCGATATTAGCGGATGTCTGATGGGAAAATGTGGATTAGAAAGAATCTAAACATGATATGTTTCCTTTATCCTGAACCTTAGATATCAACAAAGTGGTTTTAACATTATTATATTAAACTATTAATCGATTACATTCGATTGTAAAAGACTGTGTGCTGGAACACATTAGGGTGAACTATTTACAAGTGAATGTGTGAGCGTAAGTGTATGCAGAAGTGTTTTCACGTGTTATTGCTAAATAAGCCATAGCACCCCGTAGTGTGCTATTCGCATATTTTCACATAAAGTAAAAATGAAATTGATGGTTATTACTTGAAACGACTCCATCCAATTATTTGACTTCCACAGTACCATAGCTCACTCAGAAACAGGAGAGGTGGCAGGGTTCAGTGCTGAAACAGAAATTGTAATAATAGGGCTGTCAGTGTTCTTAAAAGTCTCCAGTGACATTCTACTGTGCCATACCTCATACAGAAACAGGAGGGGTGGCATTGTTCTTGTCAATTTCCAGTCTCAGTCATGATGATACTAATCCCTCTACCTCATGTGCTAAAGCCTATGTTTAAGTGCATAATGGTTTTAAGTCAGGAAAACAAAAATGTAAATAAAAAGCTTGTACCTGTTTATAGAAAAAAACACCTCTCTAATAAAGGTGACAGTTTACTGTAAAAAAACATAAAATTGTCAACATGCCATTCTACCCAAAATATTACCAAGCATACAAGCATCAGCTAGCTCCCTTCTCTCAGCTAGCTCTCAGCACCTGCAATCTACACTGTCATCATATTCACCCTCATCAGTGTGTACATCATCCTCAAACAATACTAATTCATCCCCGCTGGAATCCACCATCACAGAAGACTGTGAAGTTTGATGTAATTGCCGGTAATGGCCTTCCTCATGGAATTTGTAGTTCATTTTACGGAAGAGCTGTCACAAAATTTTTGGGCAATTCTTTTAGACCAGAACAAATGTCAAAACGTTGTGCAGACTCATCTGCATCACCACTGGGTGTCTTGGGAAAGCTAAGTTTTTTCCTAGCAGCAATTTCCAGAGAAAATTAAGGAGGAGACGTCATTGGGTCATGTACCACTTGGGCTGTCAGCTTGCTGACCAGGAGCTCATTGCATCTCTTGAGATCTGGGTCAGGTGGAAAGAAAGAGAAGACATAGCTCTTAAACCTAGGATCAAGCACAGTTGCCAAAATATAATGATCCGATTTCAAGATGTGATAACTCTTGGATCCTGGCAAAGCAATTAAAGTACTTAATTTACAAGTCTAATATAATAGGCGGAATTGCTTTGTTTCATTTACTCCTTCAATTTCTCTTGCTGCTTTTCAAAAGTCTAATTAGGAGAATCACTTGACTGAAGCTAATAGTGTCTGCACTCTCTTCACAGATGACTACTTCGAGTGGTTTTAGCACCTTGCACAACACGGAAAGTATTCTCCAATGCGCTGGACTAAAGTACATTCCCCCTAAATTATATTCTTCTTGCAGCTGTTGCATTCTCCTACATGCTGTTGCAGAATCCCAAAAAGGACCCTGTATATATCAGGACATAGACAGCATCTCCTGTATGTCATTGTCATTTTTTAAAAAGTTCTGTGCCACCAAGTTAATTGTGTGAGCAAAACAGCGAATATGATGGAATTCCCCCCGCTGTAATGCTCTAACAATAATGGTGCGTGGCATTATCAGAAATCACATATCTTCAGAAGAGTCCAAACAGGATAAGCCATGTTGCAATGACATCCCTTAGTTTTTCAAACAGGTTGTCAGTGGTATTACCTCTTACCTGCTCCTTGTCTCGTCTCTGATAAGTACCTCTCACTCCCACCTTCAAGACTTCTCCCATGCTGCTCTCCACTTATGGAATTCCATACTATGCTCCATCAGACTTTCCCACCGCCTTCAAATCTTTAGATGCTCTTTGAAAACCCATCTCTTTTTTAGAGGTGACCTTATCCTTGATAACACTATTCCCACTAATGCACCCTCACAACTATCCCAATCTCCACTCTGAACCACACTCGCTCTTCTTGTTTCAGCTGTGTCCTCTTCCCTTTAGAATGAAAGCTCTCTAACGAGCAGGGTCCTCCATACCCTTTGTTTTCATGTTTCCATTCATTTTGTCTGTTCTTGTTTTACGTGTGTCTTGTTTTATGTATGTCCTTGTCTTCCCTACTGTACGGCGTTGTGGAGCACTGTGGTGCCTTACAAATCTACAATAATAATAATAATAATAATAATAATAATAATAATAATAATATGCCTCTTAGTGAAGCAGATGATACACAGAGTAGTCTGCCTCTGAAAAATGTGACTTTCTTGGGTACATGCTGCTGCTGTCCCTGCTGGTGAAGGTGAATCACCAACCCAGTGGGCTGTCACAATCATATATTCTGCTAGTTTGCTCAGTTTCACTTGTCCACATATCTGTTGTTAAGTGTACAGTGGGTAGAATGGCATTTTATAGCCTAATAATTATATTTTTACGAACCTTCTGGTAGAGGTGAGGAATAGCTTTTCTAGTAAAATGGTGTGGTGATGAAATTTTGCAACGGGGACAGAAGACCTCAACCAACTGTCTAAAACCAGCTGCATTTATAGTGGATATTGAACGCAGATCTAATACTAGCATAGACACCATGGCGTCTGTGATTCGCTTTGCGACTGGGTGACAGCTTTCATACTTGCAAAGGATTCTTTAACAGTCAATTCTTGTAAACTACTAGTAGTCTTCTTCTTGGTCTGCTTCTGGATTGAAGATCCACCCCCAGCAGCAGGAGCAGCAGCAGTGGACCTAACGTTCAAGGATTCTTCTAAGGAGTCCTGGATAGGGGAGGAGTCATCCTTGGAAACTTGGATGCAGGACTAACTCCGATTACTTGTGAGGATATTGATGATGATGGTGGTGGGGTCGTAGAGTGCAGGTCCTGAGATCTAGCTGAGAAAAGGGTCCTAGCTGATGCTGGACTGCTTGTTGTTATTTTTTAGCATAAGTTTCTGATTTTCACAAAAGCTTTCCATGGACTCTCTTCAAATGGTGTAACATGGATGAGGTTCCTAGATGGTTAAGGTCCCTACCTCTTCTGACTGTGGCTTTACAATGCTACAAATGGCTAGACAACTGTTGTCAGGATTTGTGTAAATATAATTCCACACATAAGTGGTAGATTTTTTGGTCTTATGCCCAGGCATGACAATGGCCTTCTTATCACTGGCAAGAAATGCTGCAGTCTTTGTTTGAAAGTGTATGAAAATAATATTGTGACCTATGAGGTGGTCATAATTGACTGCAAATGACTTTAAATTCGTGTTATTGAGGTTAATAACAATGTAGGGGAGGGGGAAGCAATATTATGTGAATTTAGCAACAACAAAAAAATAGGGATTTTAGAAAAAAATAGGGATCCAAAACCAAAACCAAAACACGCAAGGGTGGTTTTGCCAAAACCAAAGCCAAAACGCGAAGTTAATCCTGATCCAAAACCAAAACACGGGGGTCAGTGAACATCTCTGATATATATATATATATATATATATATATATATATATATATATATATATCTATATATCTATATCTGCATGGAAGTTTAATATTTTGCTATAAATTATTAGCAAAAGAACAAACTATTAGCCGTAAATAACCTGAACCAGAGTTTCCACTGCTTACAATAGAGTTTTTGACCCCATTCACATTTTCCTATGTGGAGCCAACACATGCTAGTTGTAATATAGAACTAAACTAAAGTGAATAGACTAAACAAATCTAAAAAACCTAAGGATTATATGCTGTGCATTTTAATTTGTTCCACATTCCTCTTCGGTATTTTGTTAAGATTTATTTTTAATTTATTGACTTACAGATCCATCCTGCATTGTTTACTAAATACATTATTTTTTCATGCTATTTTCATCCGGTGTTTTTTAACAATGGGTTTATATAACCAGGCAGAGTTGTTTTATATTCCTTGGGATTCAATACAGGGCTTCTGTCTGGACAATTGCATCCAATGCAGAGAGCACAGCAGAACTGAGCATTATCCTAGGACAACATAAACATTTTTACATATGCATATTGTGACACTGGCACACTTTAGGTGATGCACACACAAACACCTATTGTATTGCAGACACACCCTGGAAGACTGTTTACTATTATTTTGTCACACATATGTCCTCCACCTGTATCTCCTTAACTTAGGTGAACTACTGTACAAATGTGTAACTCTGTTTGCAGCCTTTCTCTGCAGATTGCCAGCTAAATACCTGTATCTTCTTTTTGAAGCCTGTGGCAAACATCGTCAAAATATAAATACATGACTGAAGAGCACAGGACTAAGGAAAGAAACAGCAATGTATCCAGCATTATTTTTTGGAGGGTATCTACAAGCAAATACATTTCAATGATTTGGAGGTGGAAACCCCCTTTAAATAAATGGTATGTGCTAGAAGTTGTGGGGAAAAAACTGCACAACACATACATCCTAACTGTCCCGATTTAGGCAGGACATTCACAATTTTATGGCATCCCACAAGTCCCGCAGTGGGAAAGCTGGATGGTACATCGGAGTGCCGTGAAAGAATGTTTTCTAAGTGGCTGGGAGTGAGCCAGAGGTCATTGAACAAGCATGACCATGCCCCCTACTCCTGCATGCACATTGTCCCAATTCCCCAACTTCAAAACTTGGGAGGTATGACAATATAATAAACAATCTGCTGGGTTACTATAGTTTGCAGTCATAAAATAAAATATGTATAGGGCCCACAGATGAATTTGACAACACAGAAATTGATGATAATTAATTTTATGAATCTGAGAATCACTTTAAGTTCCTTAATATTCGCCAGTAACAGATGTTAAATACAAACTGGTTAGGACTGATACTACTAAAGTGGGTTGAGGCTAAATACTATAATTTAGAACAACTTGATATAGCTCATGTTATATTTTCATTTTGCTGACGCTATGCAATTCAATGCCTTCTGCCTTGAATCAAAATAAATGGATCTATCATACCATCGAAACACAGACATCACAATTTGTTTTTCCTATGATTTAATCCTAATTACTATGTGTGTTAAGAAAATGTATGTGTATAACCTGTGCATGGTCCATCAT
The DNA here is from genome assembly GCF_038048845.1 of Mixophyes fleayi. Classification (NCBI taxonomy): domain Eukaryota; kingdom Metazoa; phylum Chordata; class Amphibia; order Anura; family Limnodynastidae; genus Mixophyes; species Mixophyes fleayi. The sequence goes on from NC_134406.1 coordinate 189,422,841, forward strand.
TCTCAGCTTTCACCCCATTGCTTATTCCATATGCTGAAGTTATTTTAGTGGAGTGCACTGTGGACAGCTGTAGCTGATTTAGAGATCAACTCAATATCAGGATATCTTGAAAATTCATTATGATTATATGATTATGTTATGCTGTTCCAAGGTCTCCATAAATATTTGTATATTTTTGCAATTATTGAGTTTGAGGAAGTCTGCTCTTTATGCAAATCTAATTTTACCTCAAAATGGAAAAAAAGAGTATGTGTTTCTCCAAGATGACAACATGCTTTCTGAGTAGGTTCACAATGTACTTGGAGGTAAATATATCAATCTGTAGTCTTGTCAAATCGACGATTTTCTACAATTTTGCCGGTGGGATTTAAAATGGCAATTTAATTAAAGGCAAAACCCGGTATGTGGGGTTGGTAAATATATACTATAGAAATTGGTTTCATGTTAACTTTATATACTTTTTTTCTTTTAGTCTTCGTTATTGGCTTTCAACAGCTATTTTCCATATAAATATAATTAGAAGGGGGTGGATAGGCAGTGAATATGGTTATAATTATCCACAATGTGGCTACTTATGTAAAGTAAATCAAATCATTGTCCTACTTTAATCTTGTTCAATAGTGTGTCTTTATTATTATTCTGGGTAAACATATATTGCTACCACTTGTCTTTGATTTATACCATTATATGACCGTAATCCTCATTCTGCTACATACAATCTATAAAAAAATCTATTTAAAACAAATAATGAATAGCAGAGTTGAGTTAGATAAAGGGGTGTAATTTATAAACAGACGCCTAGTGCATTTATTGTTGTGCAAAATGTCTTTCTTCTCTGCTCATAGGTTATACCACAAAGCGCAATAAACCTGCCCATCTACTCAGTCACATGTTTATGAATTCATTAACTAAGTGCAGGCCTGTCACTACTAACACCTAATGTATCCCTGATATAATCCATTATTTAGCTGTAAATGTAGATTTGCTACATATATTCCATTACAAAACTGAAAAAATTGATGTTAAAATCAGCTTAGTAAATAAAAGGGGCATTTATGACCAAATAAGACACCACAAATACTGTATTTATTTTTTTGCATTGTTTGTGCATTTTGTTTTTTGATAATCACAGTTAGTCCATATCCCAAAGTTAGGGATCCCTGTGTCCTGGTCTCCCCAGGAAAGTCCCCTTTTGTTCTAACCAAATTATTAGGTTCACAATACTTATCTTTCCATAACATCCTGATAATCCAAAATAGCAGAACAAGGAAAAATATGCTCCTTATATACATATATATGTATATTTGGTTCTTAAAAGAAGGTTCTACTCAAATGCTTTTGGGCAATCCATGCATATTATTTGCTTCAATTGATTCACAGCTTTCACACAAAAACAGTGAGGTGAAAGCATTTCCAACTTCCCGCACAGGAGATACATATTCAATTAGAACTGTTACTGATTGATTTAAATGCACTATTCTTTGGATCTTCATCTGGATATTACATAGCTCGAAACATTGGGGCTGTGTGAAATGTCAAGTTGTATTTTCTCTTTTGTAGTACAATGGTTTATAGGCACCATGTTATGTACTTGCTTCCTCTTGTGTGACGGTATTGCCTACACACAGCATCCAATTGAAGATGCTAGATTATTATTATTTTGTACATTGATAATGAAGGAAAACCTTCAGACTTGTCCTATATTCACCCTTGTGGGTCATTTTAGTATCTCTGGGATTATCATGTAGACCAGAGCCTAATCACAACTAGATTAGTGTTCGTACAATTATCCTGATCGTCCCTATACACCATATTTGCCTTCTCTCCAGGACTGTCCGGAAGACTCATAAATTTTGGGGAGTTCTCCCGGACCCCTGGGAGAGTAGGTCCCCCTCCCAGATCCCACTTCTTCCTGGCCATGAAGACATGATTTGCTGAAAATCACTTTATCAGGGCCCCGCCCCCGGCTACCCAGTGACGCAAATCTCAGCATTGTGCAGCATGGGAGAGGTTGTGATGATATGAATCGTGTAATCCCACCCCACACAGTTTTCCCTTGAACCTCCCCTCGAAGCAGAGACAAGTAGACTGTACACCAAAAATCCAGAGCAAGAAAAAAACTATTTCAAAAGAAACACCATCTTGCCATGCAAATCCATGTGCAGCAGAGTACAATTAGGTACAGTAGGTGCAAGAGCAATCCTAAGACATCCCATTAAAGGAAAAACCTTGTTGAGTGCTCTGTTAAATAAACTCAAAATGTTTATTTTGTTTTATTTTTAAATAAAGCTTCTAGATAACTCACACTCATTGTAATGCTCAAGACCCAAATAGCAATGTTACCTCGTGTGATTGATTATAGGTCTACTCAGGAGGCATAATTACTCCTTGTGGGCTGGAATCAGTACCGATTTTTGGGATATCTACAATCACAAGTCAGTGAAACTGTCATTACTACTGCCATAGGATCATTAAATCTAAAATACTAGTAGGCAGATTTCAAATATGTATGCAAAGATTTTAAAGTCTTCTGACAACTGAAAATACAGCAGATAAAGCAGTGATTGAGGATATTTTTCTTCCAATGCACACCAGACATCCTGTTTCTGTACTTGATGAAGGACACTACAGTCGTCGGCCTGTAGTGTCTAACTGCATACAAAGGTTGAAATAATGGCATAAGAATGGCTAAGAGGATAAACACTGCAACTTTTTTGGACACATAGGGCCTGATTCATCAATGAGCGTAAATGCTGGATTTTGCGTAAAATCTCAGTGCACATGACCAGAATCAGACCATACTACAGAGAATGCAGTAACATCCAATTCATCTTCAAGTGCAAATGGCCCTTACTACAGCCAAGCTCCAACGCACACAGCAGCGTCAGATTCTAGCTCTGGACATCTCAAAGGTACATGATTGTCTGCCATATAATTTGCACCAAGTACAGGTCTGGTGTAAGAGCCGATTACTGGTGATGACGGTTGTGTATGATTGCTATATTGTCTGTTAGAGCAGAGCGGACCTAGACCCATATTCATCAACAGACGTATCTTTACATCAGCTCCTTGTTGAATACAGACATACATATGGCTGATGTTTTAAACAAAATACGCACATTACTTTTGTTTTGCATTTGTTAATGAATCAGGCCCATACTACTCTCCTCTGAAACAGATTTAGAAAACTAAATTCTACATTAAACACAAAAGAAATGTTAGCATTTTTTGTAAAATTATATATTTAATCTGTTGTATTTTATTTAACTTGTTTTATTATTTTATTTTGTGAAATTAAAACCCTAGGACAGAAGTTATGGTTTAGAAGGCTGTAAAACTTAAAATATATGTTTAATATAAATAGATAACTCTCACAATGTTCTTTCTGTATCAGTTCGCACAATTGTAATATTTACAAGCAACTTACTTGTTACAATATAATTACATTTATATTACATGTATCTAATTGTGTTCAATTTAGCCACATTTTGTCCTGTCACATTCAGAGTTTTGTAAAGTCATGTCCACAATGTAATTTTGCTCAGCATCAGTGACTGGCTGAAAAGGTCATGATAAAGTGTAGCTTTGTATAGTGTATACTGTATATGTTTGCATAAAATATTTAGATGCAGCAACAATCATCATCACCATCATCACCATTTATTTATATAGCGCCACTAATTCCGCAGGGCTGTACAAAGAACTCATTCACATCAGTCCCTGCCCCATTCGAGCTTACAGTCTAAGTTCCCTAACACACACACACACACACACACACACACACACACACACACACACACAGATTAGGGTAAATTTCTAATTAGCAGCCAATTAACCTACTAGCATGTTTTTGGAGTGTGGGAGGAAACCGGAGCTCCCGGAGAAAACCCACGCAAACACGGGGAGAACATACAAACTCCTCACAGATAAGGCCATGGACGGGAATTGAACTCATGACCATAGAGCTGTAACGCATGCAATTTCTTACACTTGTGAAGGTGAGGGAGTGAAGAGCTTACAGTTTAAATGAAACATCAGGAGACATATGTAATGGGCTTTGTGGAATTTTTCAGTGTCAATTTTGTAAATAAAGTGTCAATTTTGAAAATAAAAGTACTTTTTTTTGGTTAGATACATTTTAAAGTACAGTGTTTCAAACAGTACCTGGATCTTCTAAAGAATCTCCTCTTAAGAGGAACGGTGATCATCTGCAATTCTCTGCATACATTCAGTACTCATTGCAGTGTCATCTGCTACTAACAAAATACAGAATATACATTAAAGTTTTTAAAAAGTTTTATAAGATATTATCGTTATCCCTGTTTGGAAAAGTGAATTTAAAAAGCACATTACGTGCCCTCTGTTGTTTTGATGAAACAAAATGTATTTTTATAAAAGATTTTTAGAAAAACAAATGTGCCACTTGCCAGATTGCAGAATATTCTAATACATTCCAAGCTATATCCCTGTGTTTTTGTCTCTAATGAGACAAACTAGGACATGCCCTTGGAGATATCTTCTGCATGGCAACTCACCAAACAGCACTTTGACATTTTAGGAGAAGGAAAGGTTGGATCCCCAATGAATATGGTTACTACTAGTCTCAGTCACTAGGAACAAATGAATCAGTGTTGACTGAAGAAAAAAAAGAACTGAAGTTAAATGTATGTCAATGGAACTTTGAAAATGTCCCTTTGTGACTCAGTATCTAATGCATCTTGCCAACATATGAATAATTCTTTTTCTGTAAGAAATAAATGTGATTCCCATCATGATGACCAGAATTTACTCTAAGGCAAGCTCATTAGGTAGCTAGTGGTCTGCAGTTATTATCTTTATAATAATATCACACTGAGCTTTTGGCACATTGTTACATAAAATCAGGGTTGTATTGAAACTTTGAGCATTGCTGTGAACTCATCACTTTTAGTGCCTACTTTTCTTCTACACCTCTTTCCTCTCATTACAAATTGTTCACATATATATTGGTCATGGTTGACCAGATTTACAAACACGTTCTAATGGTCATAGTTCAATATTGAAGTCAATTTCAATGCTCCTCTCACCTTGAACCATGGATAACTGTACCTCTATCCAGCACATCTTCTGCAGGTCGGATTATGATGGTTTTTAAAATACACTAATACCAATGAGAATAATTTAAGTATATGGATAGAACTGCAAGATCCATAAAGACATGAATTAGAGAACATATATTAAATATTAGGAAAGGACAGTTAATAGTGTTTTCAAACATTTTCTAGTATCCCACAACAAGGGCCCAAGGGCCTGAAATTCATTGGGATAGAAAGATTATCATTGGATAGTAGCGATGGAGAAAAATTCAAAAGACTATCTCAAAGGGAGACATTCTAGATTAAAATCCCTTGCACCTGGAGGTTTAAACCCACATGTTGAGCTTTCTTTAGTTTTAGCTTTCTAAATTCATGTGTTTATTAATTGTGTGCACATTTTAAAGTCTTTGCAATTAATATATATATTTTACATTTTGCAACATATGGATATTATTAATCTTATTGGCTAGATCCACTAAGATTTGTATATTGTGCTTATTATACTGGAGAGGTTTAGAGATGGTTGTGTTTTATTATAATTTCTATTTTTATGCATGCACTAGATTTTCTTATGACTTAGAGCACACACAGCCACATCCGTTTCAAGCTTTGGGCCTTATCCTCCCCCTGTGTTTTCAGCCCCCTTTCCTTCCGTGCTGTTCACCTGGTTCTCTAGACACCGTTTCCGGTGTCCACACTCATTCCAGCAGAGATCCCATTTTTCTGCTACCCAGCAAAGCCCAATGCCAGTTTTACCATTCCACACAATTTTCCTCTCAGCCCAGTTTTCTTCCCCAAGTCCAACATTTGCCCAATTGTCCTCTATGCCTATGCCTTGTTTGTCAAACTCCGCTTCTCATAACAAGTCCACACATGGGATGGTTACGTTTCAGGGGTGTCCTATCGCTCTATGACCCAGTCTTGGTGAGGGCCTTCACTACTGAGTCAGGATGAAGGATCACGGCTCAGGATTCATTTCTGCAGGTATTAGACAGTGAGTATGGACTGTCTGATGTGCACTTACATGAGTATGTTGGGTCAGGCACATCTAGCTGTAATAGGTAATCTTCTGAGGATGAGGCATATCCTTGCAAATTGGTTTTATTACATGAGGGGTAGGCATTAGTTGAGGGGGCAGTCCACTGGCACTCAGGGTTTGGAGGTCCTGAGGTTCAGAGGTTGTCTACTGTGCTAACACATCCATTTTGAGGGGTGTCAGGAAGAGAGTGAGGGACAGGATTTCAGGAGGGGTCTTCATAGTTATGTTCGCCATTACAGAGGGTGCGAAAAAGGCCCTAGCTGAGGCAGGTAAACCTGGCGGTATCGGCCAGGAGGCTTACAAGTCCTATAATTGGTTCGGGACACCCAAGCTTTTAGCGCAAGCAATACCCGCTCATAATCCATGATATGTAATGGAGATCCAAAGGTACTATTCGGAGGTGGTATGATCATGACTTTCGAAAAAAGCAGGATGGATTACCTAGCATGGATTTTGCATGCAAGGATGTGGAGGTATGGTTAGACGTTACACAGTCTTGCAGGGGTCCGAGGTGAAGGGGCTCATTGGCTAGGGAAGCCCTAGCAAGCACAGTCCCTTTTGGAACAGATGTTTCGCATTCAATAGTTCCCGTTGCACAAAGGATCCTTTCGGTAGGTATAGACGCTTCTGTACACATTGTGTGGGGAGCCACCCTGCCAAGGATTGTACCAGGAATGAGCCCTTCCCTGCAACTGTGGTGGCTCGGACTTCCAGCAGGGCCATTGGTCAAGGCCCCATGCCCATTGGAGAGATGAATTGCCCGGTACCCAGTCAGACATTGCTGACTTTTTGCTTTGGGTTCTCCCTATTAGTAAGACATTGAAGTGTGGGGCCCCAGGTAATTTAAAGTCGGCCATTGTATTTGCCGAAGGTTTGACAGAGAATGTGGCCAAAGAGGATTTGAGATTAGGGTTCATCATATCCGATTGGCAGGTCAGGTCAGTCAATGACGGCATTATTTGGTCAATTACAGGACATTTGATTAAGCACTTCATTCGGTTCCCAGTATTGGGTGGATGGGAAGAGGCCAAGGTGAATCTGTTTTCTGCCTTCTTTCTCTACACCTGAACTCTTTCTATTATATGAGTTTTCAATTGTACTATTTTATTAAGTGCCTCCCGATGGGCTGCTCCATCTCATTTGCAGCCTTTGAGAAATGTAGTTCTTTTCGCAATTGATGCATTGTGGTGGGGACAGGCTTTTCTCCTGGTAGGCCCTGTACATTTCCCAGTTTGCAGCAAGTTGATTTTTTCAGTTACCGCTCTTTTTCGGTCGCTGGGAAAGTCCTTTGCCCACGACAAAACATAGGGCCCCTCGGCCAGGTTATCCTAATTGTGTATCAAGGTCAACACTGTTATGGGCCATTAGCGGATGCCCACTGTGAGGAAAGCACCCTTCGCTGGGACAGCGATAACCCTCAGGCAGACCAGAATATATCCAAAATAATGTTTTATTACGACAGCACAACACCATTAGACATTTACAAGGTACAGGGTAAATGGTAGTGTGTACCCTCCAGCAGCCTCTTGCAATCAGCACTTTAAAATATTCTGCAGAGTCTTATACTCCTGCAGTATTACCGCTACCATTTAGCTAGACAGTTTCTATGTCACCCAGCCTGGGATATTGGCTCACACAGACCCTGTCCTAGTAGGGTTACCTCTGTTGGCACTGCAGTGCCTGACCCAGAGTCCTTTGTGCTCGGATTACATATACCAGGATCCTCTAAGATTGAATGAATCGGTTGGCAATCTGCTCGCCTTGCATTCCTGGCTGTTTACACAGGGCGTAGGGTCAACTGTCTCAACCTACCCCTTTCAGAAGGGTCTATCAAGGAACACTTAAATTATTTAACTGTTAGACATACTGTCTCTGTTATCTTGATTATACAATGGAATGGCTTGACTGAATTAGTTATTTGGCTGGATACACTAAAAAAAGGGTTACAATATTACATCAGGGAATGACACTTGCTTGCGTGAAATATTAAGACATTTCACACATTGCATCTGCAGCATTACATGATCTGAGCCTTTGATATATTTTGATACAATAACATGTATATCTATAAATATTAATACATTTCCAATGCTATTTCAGCCAGTACAGTCCTGGAGACAGATTGCACATAATCTGGAATTTCTAACCTAATTACCTCCTAGATTACCTGTTGACTTGGACAACTAACTTGGGCTGCCAGCTAGCTATATTAACAGTCACTCAAACATTGTTCTATTTACTAACAGTCCAGGTCTATGCCACAGCTCATAACAATGGACATTTGAGACAAATGGTAGTTACCTTACCTAACTCAAATACATTAGCTAACACAACTGTCCATCTTGTCATGCAGTATGGCTTCTACTGTCCTGCTATTTTCACACAATATGGCAGCAGCCTTTATATTTATAATACATACAATATTGCAGGTAATAGCAAGCCCAAATTGTATCTAATGACAAGAACTAACAATACACATAATACACAATTGTTCTGGTGTATATACTTAGACTGGGCCAAGGATTAAAAAGTACAATAAAATGTGAGAAACAGGTGATGAATAAAAAGTCCTCAGTCCAGTGAGACCCCGTTTCGTCACACCCGCTGACAAGAATTGGCAGAGAATTGGGAGGTAGGCAGGTTCTGCTATTTTAGCATTTGAGAATTTGTAAATGTACAATTTTACAGCTCATTCCAAGTGGCATTCTACAATAATTAAAATAATAAAGTCCTTATCTGTATTTAATTTACATGAGACTCTACAGCTTGGGATTGACTTCCAGTCGATTTCTGGCCTGGAGGTTTGCATTCATGCAAGAGAACTGTTATTCCCTTTGCTCTTGTGCATCAGCTGTTGATTCTTTGTCTGCTCTTTGAGACTTTGCTGTTGCAAGGCAACAAACTGATTCTGCAGAACTCTGGGAATTCATTTGCATAATGCCCATAAGGTTTATCTCTGTCACACCCCATGACAAACTGCTAAACAGTGTAATATGAGCTGAACACCAGAACATAGTCCCTAAGGAGAATACCCAGACAGCTTCAATGACTTTTGCTTAAAGACCCATTGTGACAGCATATTGATCAAACAAGCTCCCGGCAAGCAGGCTTACTACAACAAATTGGTATATTATGTGTTTGTTCTAGTATGAAAGTAGCATTCTATTTGTAAAGCATATAGATTGCAAAGTCGGCAGACACGGAAGTGTAAACATCATATCAAATGACCACCCTCCTACAACTTTAGCACCACCCCTTTTTTTAAATTAAACTTTTACATTTTTCCCAAAACACTGCTGTTTTAAAAAATGATGTGCTCTTCTTTGCTGATCCTGAACTGGAATGTGCAGGATGCGTCCCATACAAGTATGAGACCTGATCTATGCCAGCTCTGGCATGGTGCAAGTGTGAAGTAGAAATGGCTGTGTGCCCCTCCGCACAGTAAGGAACACCCATAAAACTACACCCTCTTTTCCAATTTATCTCATTTGAATAATTTCGCTCTCTGATTTGAAATCTATATCATACCTACCAACTTTGGAGATCTCCATGCTGCGTCTTGGGGGTGTTACCAACGAAGTGGGTCAGACTGGATTAAGACATTGTAGGCCCCTGGCCTAGGGGTACTATGAGGCCCCCATTTGTCAAGCAATTTATGCCCAATCCGATATTGGGGGCCCCCAGTAATATCGAATTAAGCATTTGTCGCTTGACAAATGTTCATTTTAATATACCTACTCAGTATTTTCAAAATGCAAAAAGAAGTTAGATCCAGAGTTCTCACAAAAAAAGTAAAAGGAAAAAATGTATAGTGTAGTATGTTTCAATGGATTATGACATCACCACATATATAGTGATTCCCTTGCATGCACACCAATAGTCCCAAAATAAACCCAATAAACATGCCACTTTAAATTCCAATAACTCAAGGTACCAGAAAAATACAGGAGACAGAGAGGTAGAAAAGATGGTGCTAATAATAATAATGGGGTCTCCTTCACCTGTTTGGGACATTCTGTGTATATGGTAGGGATTTTAGACTGTAAGCTCCAATGGGGCAGGGACTCATATGATTCAGTTCTCTGTATGGCGCAGCGGAATTAGTGACGCTATATAAATAGATGATCATGATGATATTGCGTGTGCATACAAGGGAATCACTATATACGTGGTGATGTAATAATCAGTTGGAACATACTAAACTATATATTTTTTCTGTTATCTTTTTTCCTTTTTCTTTTTTTGCTTGTTGTTATTATTTCTGTCCCCCAGGCCCATTCATGATCTCTGCCCCGCCCTCACTGCCGATGTTATAATCCATTTGAGTATATTAAACTATATATTCCCCCCCAGTCATCATCCCCCCAGTCATTTTGTATTATCTCAGCTCCTCCTCTACCCCCTTAAGCGCTTACCTACTTATTCCTTGTGGTCCTTCTCACTGTCCTCTCGTCGCTGCACAAGCGGCAGGTGTGCTTCAGTTACTGTAAGTGCGGGCACGGTGCGCAGTAAGCTCCTTAGTGAGCAGATCTCATGAGAGTGAGACTATAACTCATAGTATCTCTCACGCGCCGCACTTACAATGACAGCAGGCAGCTAACAGCATCAGATTTGCTGTTAGCTGCCTGCCAGCCTCACTAACATGACAGTCGGAGCAGGGGCCGGACCTGATGAAGAAAAGGCTGGCGTTCTTTAAAAATAGATATTAAAATTTCTAGGGCCCCCCAGCTGCCCGAGGCCCTTGGGCTGTAGCCCAGAAAGCACTCGGGTTAATCCGGCCCTGGACGTGGGCAATATGCAGGAGGTTGCCCTACTCTCCCGGGAGAACTCCAAAAATTTGGGAGTCTTCTGGGCATTCCGAGAGAGTACGCAACTATGATCTATATACACATATGTACACTACGCACATCTATGTATTTTTTCAAAATTCTAGACAAACTTGTACAGATCGAGGAGCACATCACTGCTAAAGAGAATTTTGTTCTTTGCGGCTTTGGCCATTTTGCACTATGTAAATGAAGCTTATTACATGCATTATACATGTTTTAAGTTGGATGCTCAAAGTGGGTAAGGAAAGGCACATTTTTAAAATAGTACTCTAACAGGTACCTGCACCAATTTGATTGCTACTTGGTGACTGTATCCAAATGAGTATAGTACTATAATCACCAAAGGCAATATAAAACACCACGTTGTCACAGTACAGCCACCAGGATCAATTAAGGAGTGTAAATAAATGTTGTCTTCACCACAAAACTCATAGATATTTTCATATAATTTAATTACCAGCATAATGCCAACATATTATGCAGTACTGTAGAATCAGAGAAGTTTATTAAGTCCTTTGACCCAATTGAATTGACATTCTAGTTTTCCTTCTAGTGACGCACAAGCACATCAGGGTCAGTTTAGTAAACTCACCTATCAGCAAGTCTTTAAACCCTAGGAGGAAACTCAAGCACCCGGAAGAAGCTGAGATCATACAAAATCCTTGCAGACAGTACCAAGAGTGAGAAATAACTTATGTCATATCTTAAATATCCTCAACCTTTAATTAGCTGTCATTTGTTCTGCATTTTCCAGAGGGATACTGATAGCTGATTATTGTTTTGTTTTGTGACTCATGTATATTACTTTAGGGGTGTAAGGTTTGTGTTATTCGAAGACAATGATATCATGTCTTTGTTGAGTCTTTCTCCAGAATCAGGATGTGTCGAATAACTGGCAGGAAATTTTCAGCTGGGCCTTTAGTCAAATGAACGCACTTGAATAAAATAAATGACGTACTGAAATAGAAAGTGAAAGACGACTAAGAAATATATCATGTGCAGGATCTCAAAGAATGAGTGGTTTGTACATATGGGTTTGCAGGGCCATCTTTTCCATTGGGCACGATGAGCAGCTGCCCAGGGGCCCCACGGGCAAGGAGGCCCCATAGGCACGGCTCTCAATGAGAATAAATAATCCTGCAAAAGAAAAAACCTGCAAAAAAAACCTTCAAGGATCACTGAGCAAGTACATCTATCTATCTCTATCTCTGTATATCTATATCTGTATCTGTATCTGTATACATCTATATATCTATATCTATATCTAGGGGCCCCGGTGCACTGTTTTGCCCGGGGGCCCCTAATGTTGTTAAGATGGCGCTGGGTTTGGTCTGCTTGATTATGTAAACTGATATAATATAGGTATCATTATTAGTTAAAAACCCTGTGCAATTAAAGTGAATGCAATTAAAATGTAAATAGGTATATACTAACTCGGATTAAAGTGCACCAATTGATGAACTCCGGCGATAAAAAGTAAGGGCCTTATGTAGAGTTAGGAGTACAGCACTCCCTAGATGCTTTGGTTAGCTCAATATACTTAGTTACTGTAACCATTGCATTAGCATAGATACAGTGGGCTTCATTTAAATTCAGTGAAAAGGTGCAATTTTGCACCTTGGGGACAAATTTAAAATTTGTGGAGAGATATAGAATTGGGATGGGGGTGCTGTTTCAACTGTAAATCACAGTGTGAAAATAAAACTGAACAGCGTTTGTAAGCTAAATGCAAAAGCAGTAATTTTGACCTGGAGGGTCAGCTCTGCTCCTCGGCCTGTTAGGAACATTTTTAAGAAGAAAAATACAAATAGTCCGATGACCCAGCCCAAGGTTACCCACTATTGGTTCGGCCTGAGGGGTCAGATGTCCCCCTTTGCCATAGTCAGCCCAAGGAAGAACCCAAACCTCCATCCCATTGAAAATGTGTAGAATGACCTAAAGAAGGCTTTGCATAGGCGATTCCTTCACAATATGATGGACCAAGAACTTATTTGCAGGGAAAAGTGGGATAGAAGTCCATGTGTGTGACGTTGAGAGGTTCTTCAAGAAGACTCATGGCTATAATAAAGGCAAAAGATGCTTCCACAAAGTATTAGTTTAACAGTATGCACTTATGCAAACAGGATATTGTAGGTTTTTTATGTTCACTTCTCTTTTCTAAAAATGGTCTATTTAATTATCACAATTTTATTTATTACTAGGTCACATAAGGATGAAAAAAGGTCTTAAATGATTTATATTGGTTTCAGATTTTGCATCAAAAACACCTTCAACATTTTGAGCATTATTCATCTTCGTCCGTAAATCAATTTGTGTGCCGTATCGTACATGACATTGCTCTGCGCATGCTCAGAAACTGACTTTACACCTGTGAATGCAATTGGATGCAATTCAAGTCAAAACGCAATTGACACTTCAGACTGCCTTCGATTTGAAGGGCGGAACGGTGGAGAGAAGGGTCAGACGCACGTAGGCAGTATACAGTTAGGGAGTGCCAAGGTTGAGCATACACTTATGTTATTTAGCGGCATCTCTTGCATCACTTCTTTTTTAGTTGCATTACCAGTTACAGGGCAGGTGTAAGTGCCGACTGATCGTGATGACTGGAGCGTATGTATGCCAGAACATGTGTTTGCAAGTATGAGAAACTGTAAAAATGCATCTTATGTACACTATGCATTAAGGACATTCTGATTTATGTATTTCATGTAAAAAAAATTTTTTAAAAATAGAAATGTGTTAAGAGTTGTTAAAGTATTTAATTTTTTTGCATGCATTCTGATAGGACTATATTGCACATATGCATTGTGCGTATGCGGTATGTTTTGCCTGTCTGTCTGTCTGTAGTTAACATTTCTTGAGATCTGCTTGTACTTGAATACGGGAATAACTACATCCATTCCATGTCCAGGTTTAAAAGATGCAAATTTATTAATTTGATTTTTTGGGATACCATATTAAAGGGTGCATCTATAAATATTTTAATGCAGCCCTCAAACTTGATATGGCATATTTTGCTGCGTATTTTGAACACTTTTCAATTAATAAAAAAACTACCATCAAAATCCAATTTTAATATGCTGTATAGAATAATAATTGAGCTTTGACATTTATTTAATTTGAAAAGTTTTGCATTTTATTTGTCCCTTTGGATAGTGTAGCCATGTGCAATTGGCATTTACCATATGCATAACTATTGGCTATCAATAGTGCACACAGGACGTACGTGTGATCCAGACATCTACCAGTGATGCAAACAGGTCCAATAGATTTCACAGGAAGGTGTGTTCTGCAGAAGACGTCTGCAAATAGTTGGGTCCCCCGTTGTGGTCAATTTACCTTTCAATATATTACACATATATTTTAATTTTACAGTATACATTAAAACTTAATTTTAAATCTTCTTTGGACCCTGTCTGCCTTATTTCTCTGATTGGTGGTTGTGCCGTGTGATTTAATTGAACTCCATATACTGGTTTTGTCTTATTTACAGGAGCTTTATTATGTGCTTGCGTACCGATATTTCCCATTTATTTAGAAAGGGGATGTAATTGTGTACTGTAAAAGCTTATTATTTTTTTTATAACTTTCTTTTATGGAGTATTCATTGTGTATGGACACTGATGTTTCAGTTACGTGGCTATTCACATATGTTCTTTTTCTTCCAGCTGTTTATTTAGGTAGTTAGATGAAGGCAAGAACAAGGGCATTTTAAGAAGTAAGTGGGCCTGTGTGCAAGATTAGTGCTTGGGCTCCTTCGCCCCTGGCCCCAGTATAGACAGCTTGGTGCCAGTATAGACAGGTTGGTGCCAGTATAGACAGGTTGGTGCCAGTGGATGAATGTGACACTTCAAGTCTGCTGATTGAAGAGCCAGGAAGGGAGGAGACAGGACTGATTGTAGAATGGTCATCATCTTTCTGAGGCTGAACTTGCCTGGTGCAGTATGACAGTCGTGGGACGGGGCCACAAAACAGTGCCCATGTGGTGGACATAAAGGGCATGAAAAATAATAATTCTGCAAGCAGTGTATAAGTGTAGGTGCGGGACGGGCAGCACGGGGCCACTTGACTCAGGGGCTCTGCACCCATTATAGGTAAGTCACTGGACAAGAGGCTGATTGGACTGGGTATTCTTAGACATACTTGGAGGAGGGGAACAAACACAATACATAAAAAATAAAATAAAAAATTCTAACAGTATAGCAAAATATGCTTGATTATATTTCATTTTACAGAACATAAAATAAAAATATGTTGTTTTTTGATAGCTACCATAATGAAGTCTCCTGTAGTTTACGACATTTTGTTATTAAATATCAGAATAAGGACCACCAAAAACCACAACAGAAAGAAAAAGTTGGAAGGGTTTTAACACATCATTTAAAGGCAATCAAACTGGTGCATATTATTATTTGAAAGTGTTTTTTGGTAATGGAATTATATACACAGCTGTTATATATCTACATACAATCTATTCAATTATTTGAATCTGGAGATCGCTGCTTCTGCTTCCTTCGATAAAATCAGCACATATTTTATTAATTTT
The DNA here is from genome assembly GCF_038048845.1 of Mixophyes fleayi. Taxonomy (NCBI): domain Eukaryota; kingdom Metazoa; phylum Chordata; class Amphibia; order Anura; family Limnodynastidae; genus Mixophyes; species Mixophyes fleayi. Next base: position 189,438,330 of record NC_134406.1, read on the forward strand.
TCTATACATTTGTCACTCATTACAAATAATAATAATTAAAATGCCTATTCTCAAGGAATAGATGCGCCTTAAAATATTAATAATTAACGAGTATGTAATCAGTAACACAAAAACATAATAGTTCTCATTCTTCCAAAAGTATTTTACTAGATAAAAAGCCTGGTGCATTAGCCAAGATAAGCAAGACTGAATTGCAGCATCCGCTCAGCTTTGGAAAGTTACATGAGCAGCCACATTAAGGAAAGCTCCCTTTAGTTCTTCCTGGAGAATTCTGCTGCTTGCCATGTACATTTGGTATGTGTGTGGTCAGGCCTCACCCAGAATATTTGATTGAAGCATAAGCAAAAACTGTGTAGTGTCCTCCTGGCTTTTTATCCTCTGGTAGTGGCAGAAATATAGAGATCTAGGGCCTGATTCATTAAGGATCTTAAATTAAGAAGTTTCTTATTTTAAGTCTCCTGGACAAAACCATGTTACAATGCAAGGGGTGCAAATTAGATTTCTGTTTTTCACATAAGTTAAATACTGACTATTTTTTCATGTAGCACATAAATATCAACTGTAAATGTCAGTGTACAAATAAGCTGTCAAGTATTTGTGTGTTACATGAAAAAACAGTCAGTATTTAACTTATGTGCAAAACAGAAAACTAATTTGCACCCCTTGCATTGTAACATGGTTTAGTCCAAGAGACTTAAATAAGAAACTTCTTAATTTAAGATCCTTAATGAATCAGGCGCCTAGTAGCTTTAAGAGCAGAAGAAAATATATGTCACTGTGATTAGAAATGATCAATTTCTGCTTTCCACAAACACAACCTTAATGTACAAGTGTGTAATATTCAGTTATTTTGCTGGTTCCCCCTTTACACTGTGTACTATTTACATTACTATTTATTAACCTCTCTAGAGATATGTATAATTTTGGCCCTGTATGAACTTTTTACTATTTACATTTACAGTACGTAGTGATATATTTTGCAGAGTATTACACAGAGCAGCCTATTAGTAAAAAATTTTGGGGGAACAAATCAGGTAGACCCAGCCCAAGGCAGCCCAGTATAGGACCAGACCAGGGGTAGATGTCCCCTTGCTCTTCTGCTCACCCATCCCATTCATTAGGTGCAATATAGTTTTGCACGTGCATATTTGTAAAAGAGACCTTTGTAATAGTCAAAGACAGACTCTCATAAGGTCATCAGCAAAGAGCCAACTCTCAGATCACTCAGTTACTTAGCATAGACCTGGCTCCATTAAGGTTTATCCCCTCCACCACATACAAGTCCCAATCTGAGACAACAATCAGATTTACCCATAATGCAATGCCAAGAAGGATGTTCTGTTTTTTTCTTTCATCATATGATTTCTTATTTTCCCCCCAAGGTTTCTTTTTAAGGCTTTGCTGGAAGATAACAATCATCCAATAGAAATGCATCTAAATAAAGACAATGCTGAGTAGTGTTATATTCTAGTGAGTTTGATAAGGCAAAATTCAGAAAGCTATACAATACTGGCTTCATAATATTGCTTTTATTGATATTGTTCAGGAATAGCCAGCAAACGAAGTCTCTGAGCACTGAATTGTCTACTTGGTCAACTAGTATACATATATCATGCAAATCTTATGGTGCTATATAATGGGTAAACATCTTTTGATTACACATAAAAAAAATTAAAAGATAGTTATTACGATAACTAAAAGCCTGGTTTGTACAGAAAAGCCATATAATCTATTCAATGTATCACAGTAATGTGCAAATATTAAATATGGCTTTTTATTTTCTTTCAAAAAAATAAGACATAATAATACACAGCATTATAGTTATTCAAGCCAGTTACCTTCAGTCAGATTGTAATTCAGGCATTTTTCCAGAAGAGGGCGTCGATTACTAAGGCACAACATTAGTTACAGTTCATTTTCAATTAGACCATGCTAGTTTGGTTACATGTAGTAAAAATGTATCACTAGTGATAATATTAAGCTGCTACTTGTACAATAGTTAATGAACAGGGTCATCCTATATATTTGTATTATACTCCAAATTATATTAATGAATATGGACACATATCACACTGCATTGTCAGCCAATTTTTGGTAACATTCCCCTGTACAGCCTAGGAGGTGTTTCTCAGCTGTCGTTGAACTACAACTCCCAGCTAGTACTGCCAGGTGACAACAGGTATTCCTAGGAAGTGTAATTTAAAAACAGCTGCATGTCAACTGCCTCTACTGTAGAAGAATTACAGAGATATAAGGCTTTTGTGGAACCAAATATTTACAATCTTAAAGTCACCTATGTACAAATTACACTTTATTTGTTGCTTTTATTTTAATGCATTTTTTTTAATCTAAAGTGCTTGCTTTCATGACTGAGCAACACAATCCATTAAATATGCTCAGCCATGTACCAGGATGCACACCAAATGCAATGCGTGGAGTTATTAGGATACAGCAGGCAAAATCTTAGCTTAATATAACTGCTTTTTATGAAGCAGGTATGTTTTATTACAAGGAATAAAAATATCCTCCTGGTGGGGAAATGAGGATAATGGTGCACTGGTTAATTTGTGTGAAACCCAATATGCCTTAATATGATACTACTTATGCCAATAGAGGGGAGCAGATGTTTGGTACTGTCAAGCATCCTGGGATGAAATTATGATTTATCATGCATTTCATGTTTAATATGTCTTTGTGTGCTGTTATCTTTTGTGTGCTCTGGTTCGAAACTAAGAACAAAACATTATTTTATTAAAATGGTGTGTATATATATATATATATATATATATATACACACACACACACACAAAGAATACAAATACGATAGGTTGGTGTCCTTTGAGGTGCAGAGGTTAAGGCTATACTTTTTAATCCGCAGCATTGAAAGTTCGTGGGGTGTTGTGTACATAAGTCCAATCATTGCCTTTTCCTTCTGTAGAACATAGTTTGCTCCCATCAAATCCAGCAAGCTGAACAGTTGCTTTGTAGTTCATTGCACCGGAAAATACTTCTTTTGGTAGCTAACAGAAAGCTTTTGATTCATCCTAATGCCACAAATATGAACATTTAAGGCACTGCCGGCATCCAGTGGTGCCAAGTGGATCAGTCGTGGTTCCTGGCCCTCAGCTTTTTGTCAAGTATTTCAGTTATATTTCATACAATACATAGTCACAATATTTGTTTCTTGCTTTTCTTGAGATGATGATTCGGCTGAAGACTAAACACATCTGCTGTAATGGAGATAGAAAAACTTCTGGACAAGAAAGAAGGACTGGGTGACATAAATCCAATTCATTACTCAGTCTTCACTCCACAGCAGGTTGGTGACAGATAATTCCATTTAAATAAGTCCAGGATTGCCATAGCTATGAATGGACATTGTTGCTTGATAAGTCGTTTCTTATTATTTCATTTACTGCAAAAATAAAGACAATAAGAAAAGATGCAGTCAGGACTACCAGGTATCTTAACGGAACAAGTGATCTAGGGCCTGATTCATTAAGGATCTTAACTTAGGAAACTTCTTATTTCAGTCTCCTGGACAAAACCATGTAACAATGCAAGGGGTGCAAATTAGTATTCTGTTTTGCACATAAGTTAAATACTGACTGTTTTTTCATGTAGCACACAAATATCAACTTTAAATTTCAGTGTATAAATAAGCTATCAAGTATTTGTGTGTTACATGAAAAAACAGTCAGTATTTAACTTATGTGCAAAATAGAATACTAATTTGCACCCCTTGCATTGTAACATTGTTTTGTCCAGAAGACTGAAATAAGAAGTTTTCTTAAGTTAAGATCCTTAATGAATCAGGCCCCTACTGTGTATATTTGTGAATTATAATCAGAGCCGGATTTAGCTATAGACAGAGTAGGCTACTGCCTAGGGCTGGTGGTGGTTGAAATCCAGCTAGTGTCCTTCACAGCCCGAATGTCCAACTTTTTCCCCCTTCACCAGCAGAGAATAAAAAGTTAATGGGAATAAAAGGCTGATACAAGGTTATCTGCTCTGCAGCTGGACTAGCAATGCTACAGAATGTTCTGGGTGAAATATGGCGCTGGTAGATGGACTAGGGCTTAGATCCCCAAGTATTAAGTGCCTGTAGAATACAATTATGTAAATCCAGCCCTGATCATAATGCATAAAGCAATTCATACATCAGGATAACATAATACACTGTACAATAATGAGTGACATTACAGTGCTCTGATCAATAATGCTTCCAATCATGAAAAATAAAATAACAAATATTTTAGAGGGGATAAGCAATAAATAGCGTATGGTGTCTGTTTTCATTCTATGACACAATAGACCCTGTATGTTTCACTAATCGTAAACAACTGATTATTTCCAAATAGTATAACAAGGATGCCTGGGATCTGTGCACAGCTGGAAGCAGCTTACATGCTGTGTACAGACATCAGCTCTCAGCTGCGAGGTCTCCTCTCTTTTCTATTTTCCACTATTACTATAACTGTTGGTTATAAAGAGGATGCTCATAATAAAAGACAGTCAATAATTGTATGAACCCTTAATCTTCAGATGAACGGATAACACTTTGTTATTTAGTGCTTCTTCCGACAGTTGTCGTCTTGTCCTGTACACTGTCAGGCCATACAGTTCCCACACTCATCATTTTATGTCAATTTATCAGCCTGTGTTTTTTGGCAGACGGACAGGAAATGACTGAACCTGGCAAAGGCCATCTGAAGCAAGCTGTACAACATCCCTCCTGTTTCCATCCCTACCCTGTCCACCCACTCACTACCACCACTGCCACCACAAGCACCTGATTACCACAGAGATATGCTAAATGTCAACAGACACTAACACCTCAATCTCTTTTTTAGCACAGGATTCACAACTAAATAAATGTCCATGTCATTGAAGCAACACAAAATTGCCAAAGTTCCCTTTCCACTATAGGAAATAATATTGCCAATAGATATAATTAATTATTGTCCCAGATATTCGGTATATGGTTAGATCAATTTCCTGAAAATAGCTTTTAGGTGGGTAGGGGCTCCTAAAATATTATTTCTGCATGTTACATCAAACCTGGTTGACATATGATGTATAAAGAGTATCACACTAGATCAGGAATTCTCTTTTGTTTCATATATGGAAAGATTTGCACATGTAACTGTAAATGTTGTTCCACTAAGGTTTGTGATTGTAGTTCCCTCTGGCAAGCAGCAACGTGTTAGTGTACCTGCTAGGCAGCTTGAAACTTGTGTATTTTGAGGAGTCATGTACTTTCTACTGTAAAATAAAAATAAGTGGTGTTTCCTGACCTGTATAAAGGAATTCAGTTTGTGGCTTGTACATTTTTATAGTCACAGAAATCCGCAGTGACATCTAATGGGTGGGGTACGGTTTTTTGGTTGCGAAAAATCTGACACCCACCTGAGCTACAAAAAAAAAAATCGAAAGTATTAAAAAGTGATGTCAATATTAATAGACTTTCCTGAAAAGCGACTGTGTACATCACCGAAAATGCCGAATGCTGACCATAAGTGATTTCGAATGAAGAGCTGTCCGGCACTACAGTTTACTGTCATCGCGACTTCTATTAAAGTTAATTTAAAGTGGCAATGTCGGGATCCCGCAGGTTAAGTGTTTAAACACTTAACCCGGCATTGCCACTATAAATGAACGTTAATAGAAGTCGCGATGACAGTAAACTGTAGTGCCGGACAGGTCTTCATTCGAAATCACTTACGGTCAGCATTCTGCATCATTGGTGATGTACACAGTGGGTTTTCAGGTAAGTCTATTAATATTTACATCGCTTTTTAATACTTTTTTTTTTTGGTGTAGGTCAGGTGAGTGTTGTAATTGTGGTAATCGGTAACACGATTACCACCGCATCTAATATGTTCACTTTGTACAGCAAGGGGTACATTATTGACATTATAATGATACTTGCCAACATGGGCAAGATGATTCCCGGGAGGTCCGGGGTGCAGATGGGTGCGTGGGGAAGGTGCTCAAAGAATCGTGTAATTAGCCTCGCAACCAAAATGGACATCACTACTCTGGACCAATAAAAAACATGGGGTGGGGCCACGATGACGCGTCCATGACATCACTAGGCCCCGTCCCCTCCGTTTTGTTTACACAGCCGGCCAGGATCAGGGAGAATTGCCTGCCCTCCCGGGAGTCCGGAAAGACTCCCAGAAATTTGTGAGTCTCCCGGACATTCCATGAGAGAAGGCAACTATAATTATAATGCTTTAGCCATTATTTCAATCAGCTAATGGTATGGGCTGTGCTGTGTACTGAAGATCCTACGATGATAACTGCATGTGATAGTTCAGAGCCAATCAGGTGTCTATCAGATATTCCCAAGAGTGATGATGTCACAAAAAGTTTCTTCGGGGCATAGTAAGCAATGCTCTTGGCAGCACTTGGGATGTTCTCATTCTCATTAACACTTGTCAATATTTAAATCTGCCCATAGGATTGTTACCATACATTTAGGAAAGTGAATTTAGAATAAGTAATAAAGCTGTTAACCATAATATTTGTTTATTGTACATGATGCCATGTACATTATGTAAACCTGTCACCTCCCTAAAATAAACCCACAAACAAAAAGAACATCTGTTTGAATAAGAAAGAGGAAGGAAAAACTGGCAGAAGAATCACGGCCTGGGTTTCCCCACCACTACCCACCAAAACACCTGAAAGCTGCATTGGAGAGAATACCCCGGTGGGCGGCAGTGGAACAACTAACCATATGTTTGCAAGCTGAGTTTGTGTGAATTACAGCTGCATCAGATAAAACAGTAATTTCTATTGTACCCCAGAGCCGTTCATGTATAGGAATGGACAGGTGTCTCAGGCAGCAAAATACTTAGATCTTCTATTTGTTGGTAGATCTAATCATAATTAAAGTGAAATATTTATTTTTTCTATGGACACCACAATAATAATACAAAAATGTATTTGTGCAAAGGATAATAAGGCAACATTTCAGTTAGGCCCACCTCTGTTGCCAGTATTAATATAAATGTCACATTTATTTTTTCAAAAGATACTCCAGGGGGTAAATGTATTAATGTCCGGATTCTTCAACTCCGGCGTGTTCAGCGTCTTCGCAATTAAATTTAAAGCTGCGCTGCATTGTAAAGGGAATCTTCCCTTTACAATGCAGCGTTGCTACCACTACGTAAAATGTACCCGTCTCCATGAAAAAACATTTTATTCTGATTTGATAGAACCGACCTATACATAATACTTGCTGTATGTCCCAGACATATTTGATTATGTCTCTAACATGTCATATAGATATCCAGCCCTGGATCATTCTTCACTGTCTACATTGTTTATTTATGTTTAGCATTGTGAGCCATGTGTGATATTTCACAGATATTTACTTACAACAACATAACATATTAGAATCTACTGTTCCATTTCCATCTAGACTATTTGTTTCAATTTTTATTTTCTATCTATTTTATGCACAATTTTTACAAAACAACCAACAAAGCTATAGAGGGGTGAACATAAAGGATCCATAACAGCTGTTGCTTTCAAAAAGGTGAAAAGTCTTCTTAAATCTTGGGGATTCCTCTAACACTCTGTTTTAGTAGATTTCATATACAATGGAAGGCTTTTTGGTTCATTTTTGGTAAAGTTTTAACCCTAACCTTAGTGATTGCTCTACTCAGTTCCATACATTACACTAACATGATATGATACTGAATATCTGTCAGTGGAGCATTTCCACTATTGCTTAAATTAGCATTTCTGTATTAGGCAATGGTATTTTATAAATCCATCTTCTATAAATCCATCTTAACGATTTTACCGTATTTTAAACAAAATAAAAATGTAAATTGTCAGTGTCCTGCAATAAAGTAGGTGTAGGCGCAAGGCACCGTTCAACCCCCAGTAAAGTAAACCTGCCCCCTAGCACCTACACCACACCACACTCTGACTACCTAGGCTCCATATTCTGCTGACCCTATGCCCTGTCTAGGCCTCTATATTACTGGACCTTCCTCTACCACATGTCATCCATAGTCTCTCTCTCAGTCCCACAACATCCTCCCCTTTTAGATTGTAAGTAAGCTCCAATCATGTCCTCTATGATCTAAATGCATAACTTATGTGCACAAGCTGGCTGCCCACCACCTAACCCCTGTCCCACATCCGTCTAGTCCAAGTCGTAAGTAACTTTGCCCCTGAAGCTCCATCATGCATAAACTGAGTGAGCCCAATTTGGCTGCCTCCCCTATGCATGCACTGCACCTTATTCACATTTCACTTAACTGGGAGAAAAGAACTATATAAATACAATTCTTATTATTACATCCTAGGGTTTAGGTATAGCCATAGCAGTCCATGTACGAGAGGAAAATATTGTGCTATACTAATACTATACTTCATAAAAATATATCCAGGCGGTTACATCATTTGATAAAATGACAGTATATATATATATATATAATTGTGACTGTTGGGTACTAACTGGGAATGGAGCAGACATTGTGGTGGGAATAACTTTGTGTTGGTGCATACAGAAACCTATCACAATCCTACTATGAGGCCTGGACTATGAGCTGCCTACATCCTCTCAACCTGCTTCAGCATTATTCCTACTTCTCCTTGAAGATTAACTGAACCATCACACTCTGAAGTTAAGTACATGAAGAGCTATGAATTGAGTATTCAATAACAAATGACTAAAATGATGCTGTTATCTTATTTACATATGGATCCCAGATCAAGCATGTCTCTTATTAATTACGCAACTATGTACTCTTAAATAATTAAAAAGGTTTCATATGTCCCTACACCTCATTTACAGAACACATTGGATGTGCATTGCATAGTCCTTTGGTTTGGAATCAGTGCGCTAGCATGGTCCAACCAGCGCACATCCAGGTACCGTACAAGCCTATTATCCACTCTCAGGAGACACCTGTGCAAACTGAAAGTCTGAAGGGAGGAAGGAGATCCAGAAGAGGCGCACTGTGCAAAAGTGTAAACGTCACAACCTCCACCTCTTATCTTACATAAAACGTTTCCGCTTTTCTCCTAAAATACTGCTTGATTTAGGCTCATTTATGGCTTAAATGAATCATAAAAATGAGGGGATATTAGGGCAGTCTTTCTTTCATTACACTTGCCTCTGTTTGGAGGCTTTATTACACTGGGCAAAGTGCACCTAGAAGCCTGCTACTCCGCCAAACCGCACCTGTAGGCCGCAAAATGCATCCCGTTTAAAGTATAGCATAAGGACTGATTTCTACCAGTACTAAACTGGTACAAAAATGAGATGTTCTTGTAGAGTCCAAATATGTGCCCTTATGCAAAGTAAGATAAAATAAGCCATATTCACAGGTATAACTCATTTTCACTTTGCTCAACAAAATTAAATTTCATTTTTGTACTTCTCCTCAAAGCTAGGTGTGTCAGCGTGCCTACTTCTCACTTAGCAAGGAACATCCACATTACACCCAACTGCTTCAGACGGCGGCAGCAAACCTCTGCTCCGTCCACCTGTGCACTATGGCAGAAATGTATGTGCATCATATAAAATTGTGTGACGGCACCTCAGCCATTCTACAATTCATATATACCACCTAAAGCCATATGTTACATACATCACACTGGTAATATGGTATAATGATACAATATGAGAAACATTGTGCTTTGTTAATGAACAATGATAACTTCAAACCTCATGCAATGTCTTTATGGACTGTTGTTTTTTTTTATTGCTTTTGAACAGTTTGTTATTTTTCCAGATACCTCATCCAGCTCCCCACAATCACTTATATTTTTCCATTTTCATATACAGCTTTTCCATTAACAAAAAAACATGATCAGTACACAAGTTAAGAACTTCAAGTAACCTGTGACATTCACCACTTCTTTATACAGAATTGTAGGATGAAAACTGCTAGCTTCTTTGATGCTATCAAAAGAGATAGTTAAACAGGATGTGGCGAGCTGTTAGACCACACATAAATGTAAAGAGTTGAGCTTGTTTTTTTCTATACTCCCACGTCTTTATTTCTTCAAGTTAGAAAATGGAAACTCAGTGTTCAAGAACAGAAAATCACAGCAACATGATGTGAAATTTGGCCATACCCTGATTTCACTGATGGTGTATTATTTGACTTTCAGAAACCAATATTAATAACAACTATAAATACATGTCAGTACTTCTCATATTACTCATGAATGCTATTATTATCGCCGTCAGTAACCCGTCTTGAACAGATAATACATTTACATAAATGTAACTAAAATTTGAAAGGAAAAAAAACATTATGTTTTAATGGGTGATATACTGAAAATGTATTTATTTTGAAGACAAGTAGGGCAAATCTTTCCATCCACAGATGGAGCAGGGCTTTTGTGTGTATTTTGTGGTGAGCAGCAGTCAGGGCCAGGGCTACCACTAGGTAAACTTAGGCATTGCCAAGGTGGTAGTGCACATAGGTACACGTATGTATTTAAAAAAAAAAAAGGTGCGACAACAGTCTCTATAACTGGTGTAAGCTAAATGCTGTAATGCAGGCTGCTCCATCTGTAAAATAAGGGTACTCCAATGTCTGAGAAGTATTATATTAAAAAATGAGTGCTCCTCTCTACTAGACAAGTATTCAAATATTTTGTAATGATATATTTTTGGTCGCAAGATGTGCTGTGATCTTAGAATCCGGGATATTTTTTATCTAGCCAGAGTAAACAGTAAGGCAGCACCCAATAAAAGCAAATACGTGGCCCACACAGGTCCAGCTGGTGGGTCACTTCATCTGTGTTTCATAATCTACTATATAAATGCCTAGTGGTGTGTGTGGGGAAAAAAACAAAACAAGCTGCAGCGCCACCTGCTGGGCAGAGTTATACACTGACCTATATATTTCTTGAAGGAGAAGTGACAGTTGGGAGTGGTTGGTGGTTGCCGGGGGTGACAGTGGGGAGTTTTTAACACCTTAAGTAGCTTGATGAAGGATGTGGCGATGAAGATGAAGGATGAGGTGAGGGAGAAAAATGATGAGGTGGTGACATGTGGACAAAACCACGTTAAAAAAGGGTGCTTGCGTCGGGAAGTAACGCCCCTCCCCTGAGGAGGCCTGGGCTAGGCCCAAATGCATGACAAGAACCTTTTTAACACCTTAAGTAGCTTGATTTGACTAGAATGCATGAGTATCATGCACGGGTTAACTTGTGTATGTATAAATGGCTAAAGCAAGATAGAATAGGACAAGCAGTGCAATCATGGGCCTGGCTCTTGGCGTCAATGGGCTGTCCTGAATTTTATTTCAAAAGTCTAGGGAGCTGCAAGTGTACCTGAAGGGTTTATCCATAACTAAATATGTCCATCATTCTCTCTTTTGTTCTTCTGCAGCAGGAAGGTGCTTCTCAGGGGCAGGCTGAGTTGGGGGGCAGGGGAGCATGTGCCCCCCGGGGGCAGTCCCATAGTTGACTACCTTGGGCTGGTCCACCTGCATTTTCTTTCCTTTAAAATGTTCCTAATAGGCAGCTGAGCCAAGTCCTGCCTCCCCCTGGTCTAAAATTTGCCATCCATCCCTTGAAGCTTCTCTAAATAAATGGGCATACAGTGACTCACAGCTTTGCAGAATTTCTTTGCAGACATGCACTGTCTGGATTGGTGGATTGATACATGAAAATGATCCAAATAGGACACCGTTCTAAGATTGCGGCTATCTTTAATGGAGTGCAGAGGAAATACTTTACTTTCTAGATATTTTTTGTAACATTGGACAATGTACTTCACCTTCATGGTTCATATCTGAAATAGATATAGAGTTTGGGGTTTACTGGTCCGTTAGTGGTGTCAGACAGGAGCTTTGAACAAAAACGTCATTTTCCAGATAGAAATGTTCTAGTGTTCTTACTGCTTAATTTGCTCCCACGCTGACACATTGAACTAAATGGGGAACCGTCCTCCCTTCTCACACTGGAGAGAGTACACTCAGGAAACCTTGCAATCAGTGTCTTCTGTGCTATGTAGGCACAGGTACATCACAGGTTAAAGCACAAGGAGATTTAAATACTTGTGGCTTGAAATAGAGGCAATCCCAATAAACATGTACTGTCAGGAGTTATATGAAACCCGAATATGGGTGAAATGATCAGAATAGAGGGGAAAAACTGATTGTTTTTAATCAATGATGGGGATGTGCCAGATGTAGGTCAGTACCAAATGGTGATGTTTCCTTTGCTGCAAGTGGTGCTCTATAGAGTTCTACCACAACAATAATGCACATAAGAAGCATAGTGACCTGTAAAATATTTGGCCCCAAAAAGGAAGCCTGTATGTACATTTATGCAAGGAGAAAATGTAATGTCAGTTGAGTGTCCTGGGGCCTGATTCATTAAGGATCTTAACTTGAGAAACTTCTTATTTCAGTCTCCTGGACAAAACCATGTTACAGTGCAAGGGGTGGAAATTAGTATTTTGTTTTGCACATAAGTTAAATACTGACTGTTTTTTCATGTAGCACACAAATATCAACTTTAAATTTTAGTGTACAAATAAGCTATCAAGTATATGTGTGCTACATGAAAAAACAGTCAGTATTTAACTTATGTGCAAAATAAAATACTAATTTGCACCCCTTGCATTGTAACATAGTTTTGTCCACGAGACTGAAATAAGAAGTTTCTCAAGTTAAGATCCTTAATGAATCAGGCTCTTGGTTATGAAATTGAAAAACATTGGAGCCATGCGTAAGAGACATTGTGACCCTGCTTCTCACTTTGGATATCAGGAAATACACTATTTATTGGGTATAATAGCCTATGCTCTAGTTATATGTATTTAAAGTTATACACTTTGTACAATATGACTTACACATATCATCATAATGATGAGAACTGTGAACTACTAGTAAACTTCTTCTACATCTTCTAAGACATAAAAACATCAAAAACTTCTGGTACTTAGCAACGTTTGCAATATCAAACTGATTATGTGGGACAAGATGCCACAAATGCAGATTCTCAGTAAAGTAACACCTATGAAGTCAGTTTCTATGGTCGACGTGGCTGTAACTGCTATTACTTCACAAATACATAGTAAAGCCCGTCCCATGCACAATGCATCTAAAGGAAGTGAGACATGGTTGTAGCATATTGTTTTTCCTCTGCGTCCACAAATAGAAACTGTATGTGTTCAGCCTGCTGGTGTGCTATTTATAGCTCATTGTGCCAACCACAATGATCAGGTAGCTGATATCTGTGAACTTTATGTTCTTCTCCCCTTGTCCACATATATATTTAGGACTTATTTGGTAATTTAAAGTACTTTACCAACTTTTTTCACACGCATGACACACTTTTTGCTCATGTTATGAATTCAACACTACGGTTTACATTGCTTTTTTACAGAGGTGCATATTTTGCTCTATTTTGTCATAACAGATTTTTAACTTTTATTATTATCACCTTTTAAGAGCGTTAGTAGGTTAGTAAGTGCCATAGTATCAAATACACCCAGGTGTTTTACTATACATCTTCAGTATTAATTAATCATACTGTATTTGCAAAAAGTACTCCAGAGAGAAGAATCAATGATCCACTTTAAAGTGACCCTGGGAAGTTACCAGCAAAATATGTCCCAAAATGTGTCAGTGAAGCCTATTTTAATGTCTACTTTTGGTGAAGGAGATATGACTTGTGCACATTGATGCTTTACATGTGCCTATAATATACCTCGTCTAAGCCAGGTTCACTGCTTAGTGAATACAGCTTAAGTGGCATTTCAAATATGGCTCATCAGCAATACACAAACGCTGACAGTGAAAGCTGGAGGTATCATGCTTGCAGTTTTATTGAATTGCCCTAAGATCCATCCAGAGTTCAATTTTGAGCGTGAGAAGTTCTGGGATGTTCTTGTGAGGCCAACCGTCTGCTTTTAGTCGTCTTTATGCTACCTACATATACCCAAATTATACATCACAAAGTGACAAACCATGCTGACACATTTCACTATATGGAAAAAATTCACATTCAAGTTTCATTTTCCTGGAATGTGAATAATGTGTTTTCATCAGTTAGAATCTACAGATAAGACAATGATATTTTCATCTTTCAAAACGTGAGAGCAAACTAAATGGGGTCACTTTGTTGTATTTGAGCCATGCTTAGTCAGAATATTTTGGAGATGTGATACTTCACTTACTAAAGAATGAAGAGAAAACTAATGCAAGATAATCCAGTCACATGCTTACAATACAGAATGCTTATTAATTAACGGATATTAACCACCCTCACCAGGGGCAGAACTCTGCATCGATGGGCCCCATAGCAAACTTTAGGTAGATGCCCGGCAATGCAGCTGTAGCCTCCCAGGCACCCCTCTCCGCTCTGCATATGCCCATTGTTCATGCGCTTCTCAGAAGAGGCTTTGCCCTTCTCAGAGCAGAGCAGTAGCCTCAGTGGGTGATTTTGGGCCCTTGGAGCGCAAGGTGTTGTCTTGCAAAGGCATTGGAGTGTGCACCAGCATTGCCAGGTCTCCCTCATCTATGGCGCATAGCAGCTGTACCCTCAGCATTTATGGTATTTATGCCATTGGTCTGCACCTCAAGTAACAGAACACAGCCACTCCAGTCCTCTCTGTGACAACATGAGAAATTAAGGGGTTATATACACAGTAGGCTCTCATTGGAAGAGAGAGAATGTTCTCAATAGAAGGGACAATGGCAATGAACCTCTATTGTTCTTATAACTAAGGGGTTGAGTTTTAAATAAAATGTATTTTGGTGAACATCTCTTTTATATAGCATCACTATTCCACACAAAACTATTGGATGTACATATATGTTGAGCTTTAGAGGTTGTAATATTAGATAGGCTATTATTTGAACTAAGCACACAAATACAATGTAAATAACCAAATGTGATAGACATAGATAAAGTAAGAAAATATGACAAGTTGAAGTTGTAATCCTATAATTCACATAAAAACACCTCGTGATAAAAGAGAATCCACTTTTCTAAACGTGAGCTGGGTGACACGCATTGCGGAGCATGTAAGCAGTTTTAACATGAGACTACATAGGAAAAGTCATGAAGTAATGGAAAGTGTAGCGTAACACATTCTTGCAAGAGTTCAACTGTTTTTTTTTGTTACCTCAGGTGCATTGGATTTGTTTAATGTTAAAGTATTTGTATCTGTCTAATCATAATAATCTATTGCCGTAGGCCATGCTGTTTTTGGAATGGTGGATTGGATAGAGGCGTTGTTAACTGACAACAAGTAGCAAGTTCTAATAAAACACGATCCTCCCCTAAGCATGTGGTTTTGGCAGCGATGACTAGCATTGTCAGATGTGACTGTCAAACAATTAAGTAGAAACATTTTCCTACTGTACGCACCCAGTCTTGACACAAAAGAGTATATTACAATGAAGGAGAAGTGGAGCGGTGGAGGAAGGGTGCTCCCTGAAATTTGATGAGAGGCTGAAAAACCGGGAGACTGTAAATAACTAGGAAAACCCCTGGACACACTGCTCTGGGCCTCCTAGTTTCCTGACACATGTCTCGCTTGTTTATGTTATACATTCACTACTCAAAAGAAGACTAGCAGGGAAGATATTCCATTTCTATTAATATTCCAGCTGTTTGTTTTTACTCCCATACTATACCCTTCTGACAGGTTCCAGCCATTCTCAGAAGGCACAGAACACGAGCAGCACATGACTTTTTCATTCTGCACAAGTTTAAACTTTGAAGGAGACAGGAATATTTTTAGAAAAAAAAAGGAACCTGTCACACTGGTTAGGAAAATACATTCTGCTTCTTGTATGGAAGTGTATCTGCCCTATAGTGTATATCATTAGTATAAGTGTTACTCAATCGGGGCTTAACTGCATCTTCCATGATGCGCAACCAGGTGACTGTCTGAGCACCATGCAGTACAAGCTGGAGTGTCAGCGACTGACCATCCCAGCACTGGCTGGTTCATTGTTACTTGTATATAAAGACAAAGGCTAACTTCCAACAGATATGTTAATAAAAAGATGTGACAAGATCACATGACTAGTAACACAGAGATAAAAAGTTACAGTAACGAACAGTGGTGTAAGTGGGGGTGTACACAGTGATATGTCATACCACCACTTCTCCTACTGCCTTCATTGTAAAACTATCACATTCCATTCACATTGCATTTGTCATGCCACCACTTCTAAATTTCCACTTTGACCAAAGGTAACGCATCAATTGATGCATACACACATTCCAGGTTATGTACAAGATAAATTAAAGTGTGATGACAAACAAGGACACTGGGGTCTATTTATGAAATACCTCCTGTGAAAATGGGCGTTATGCCTGAGATAGGGCTTTCTATCATTCGCAAATCTATCAATGGGTTAACCCCAGAGATAACGCTGCAAACCTATTTATCAAGGATAACACTGCAATCCTACATTTTTAACTTTAAAAAATATGCTTTATTTAACTTTTCTTTTTATTTCACTTAGTGGAACTGAAAGCCTGGGTTTTCAGTTCCATTGCATATGCACAAACCGGTTAGCCAAGTCATATCCCCAGACTGGCCCGGAAAAGTGGTAATCTAAGCCATACTGCTCCCAACCAGTATCAAGGAGGCTTCTGAGCATCGCTCAACTGCTTCAGAGAAACTTTATTGATAATTTGCAGCGATAACAGAATTTATATTGCTATGATAAGGTAATAGAAAATCATTGTTATCGCCACATATGGATAAATAGGCCCGATAATCTGAGAATACTACTTGCAAAATGATTCTCGTCATACTCTGCTAGCAAAATAAGTCTGATGATTCTATTGTGAAGTACAATATGTAATTAAGATTTGAGTAAAATGAGATGAATTCATATTTTACCCGTCCCCCCTTCAGACTTGAGAAAAATCAACGATCTATCAGCACTGTCTTATTTTCATCAAATATGTACACACGGGACAGGAAGCAGCTGCCAATCCAAGGGTTAAAACACAGAGCACACAGTTGATGTGTTTTGTCCTTGGACAATGTGTATTTGGTGTGTTATAATCAATATATATATAGATATATCACAATATACCCCGCCATAATAACTATTTTGTGGGCAATTACTGCAAATTGAGTGATTAATACATTTTGAACTGTCGAACATGTGTGTGATAAATATTGTCTATGTGATAAATCTTAATAAAAATAATAATATGACTGACAATATGACAAACCGAATGTCAGGCAAGTGTGTGCGGTCTGCTGATCCATATGGAAGAAATGTTGCATCCCAAGCGCAAGCATCATTATATATTCACTGATAATTCTATATTTCTGTCTATAGCAATACTGACAGTGATCTACATTTTTTTTAATCTTTGCAAAGTATTCACCAACTGTAGTGGAATGATAGCAGTTAAACAACTGTAAACATGTGTTGTACCAGAAATGAGGGGGTGTAATGCTGTAATCTGAGGAAGGGGTTGAGGGTGGGTGGAGGTGGCGATTATAATCTGGTATTAGATTACATTCTGGTGTACACATAAGAGTCAGTACTAATTTTACTGAACTCAGATTTAAATAAAATTCACCTTCCTCCTATGTAGCGCAGGTAAATGATCAGCACAATATATCAAGGTGAATTACATTTAGTATACGTTGTGCTACAGCCTATTCTTACTCTCTGTACTCTGAATATCAGTTTCACTTCTTGATTAATTTGCTTATGATTCAAATAGAAGACACAGCACCAACAGATTTCCATTGTGATACTGACAGCCATGCTGAACATTCCACAACCTCCCTTCCTCACAGTAATACGCTATGAAAGGTCACAATCTAAACTTACAGTAATGGGACAGATCTCTTGCAGCAGCTGAGAGACATCTGTAACACAACCATGAGAATTGCTGCTAATAAACGCAGAGAACTTTATTTTCCCTGTGTAGTCCTGCTAACACTTTATGTAAAGAAGGTGGCAAAGGCAGAGCAACTCGTGATACAAGCTTGTCACAATCCAGCACTCACTAGAGGCTGTGTGACGTGTGTGTGACGTGTGTGTGTGTGACATGTGTGTGACAACCGTTCTGATACCAAGCTAAGTCTGATGTGGATTCGTAAGAACACAGAGACATGAACTTATGAATGTGGTTTAATATGGAAAATGAATCCACAATGTTTAAGATGCAAAACATTTAACTAAATGACATACAAAGATATAATACAATAGTTTCTTGTAAAACTAAAAAAATGGTACACTCACGAATGATCATATTTCTGCCTGATGGAAGAGCATTCAATTGAACACTTCTCAATATGAAATTGACTCCCAAAAGTGAACACAGAGATGTAGCCAGTTAATATTCATCAAAACTATATCTTATCATTATTATTATTATTATTATTATTATCCTTTATTTGTTAGGTGCCACAAGATTTCCGCAGCGCCGTACACCATACAAACAGTACACTATACAGGGTGAAACATTACAAAACAATAAACAAAAATACCAGTACTTCAGAAACTTCAGGCAGGTTAAAGCAATAAACACGGAGTAGAAGAAACAGGTAGGGAGACAGGAGGGAAGAGGACCCTGCTCATGTGAGCTTACATCCTAAGGGAGGGAAAACAGAACAGGCACAAGGGGAGCCAGATGAGGCAAGGGAGAGAGCGAGTGGAGGAGATGACGGGGTTATGCAGATGGTTGGTAGGCTTTAAGGAAGAGGTGGGTTTTCAGTGCACGTTTGAAGGAGCACAGAGTAGGAGAGAGGCGGATGGAACGAGGGAGGTCATTCCAGTGAAGGGGGGCAGCACGGGAAAAGTCTTGGATTCTGGAGTGGGAAGAGGTGATAAGAGTGGAGGAGAGGCGGCGATCATTGGCTGAGCGCAGGGAGCAAGCAGGAGTGTGTTCCTGCTCGGGGAGATGTGTTGGGGTTCCCTACACTGTGGGTTTTCTCACATAGTGTAAACAACACAGTTGAACATACAGGGAACACATTCTATTACCTGCCAGTAAGAAGCTTCACCTGCTGCAGCCTACCACTCCATTTCTTATTTCACTGTGCTAGACATTGTAACTTGGTCATTCTAGCTTTGTTTTCTCTTTTTTCCCTCCTTTACTCTCACCATCTATCTGCTTAACTCTCTCTGACCATTACCCTTTCACTTGTTACTTCTGCTTTCCACAAACTCTCTCACCTCTACTTTCACCATCATCATCATCATCATAATCATCACCATTTATTTATATAGCGTCACACACACACAGACTAAGGTTAATTTTGTCAGCAGCCAATCAACCTACTAGTATATTTTTGGAGTGTGGGAGGAAACCGGAGTACCCGGAGGAAACCCAAGCAAACAAGGGAAGAACATCCAAATTCCACACAGATAAAGGCCCTGTTCGGAAATCAAACTCATCGCCCCAGCACATTGTGACAGAAGAGCTAACCACTCAGCCACCATTTTTCCTCACCACTTCACTAGTGCGCCTGTCTCTCCACTGCTCTCCTACCACTAATTTTCCCTCAAACTATTTTCCTGTTGCCATTGTATTTTCTGTTTTTAACTCTACCATTATTGTACTACATTGCCTTGTCATTGTACTGCTCTAACACAACTTTGTTTTGTCATAGTGTTGTCTTGCTGTCGTTTAACAACTTATTGCATTGCAAATTACTGATTAGATTGCTACTGTCATAACTCTCTTATCACAATCTGGACTTCTACACTACCTAGGCCCAGATACCATTATGGCCCCTGCACCTTCAAGGTCCCTTCACCATCCTTGATATTGCTCAAACAGGCCCCTGCACCATCATGGCCCCATCTAGGATTCTCTACATCATGACCTCAGTATCTTGCAGACTTCTGCCCCATAGTAAACCCCACACTTTAAAATGTTATCTGTCACGGATAGGGTTCTCTACCTTTTGTCCCGTATTTAACAATCACCACTTTTTGTACACATTCATTTTCATTCATGATAAGGAATGAAAGATCATGGCAATATATCAAAATTACTATTTCGGAACAGCAGTCATGATAACCTGCTGTCCCTGCGGGCATACAAATGTACCAATCTCCTATCTCCTCTATGGACATTATCACAATGTGACCACCTTTGCGATAGTAACCAGAGGGGAGGGCAGTAAGATGTGGTGAGGGATCTGAAGATCCCTCTACCGCAATGCTCTCCCCATAGACTTAAATGGCTAACGCCAGCTTCAGAAATCATGCAAAATACCTGTCCCCATAGAAACCTATGAGGACTGCTTTTGCATTCAAAAACAGTGGGAATGCAGCAGATATCGTCGAGAACTGCTGTGATCCTCTAGTTATAAGAAGAGGGGATACTTAAAATTGTGCTGGTCGGGGAATTATGAACTTGTTAAATAGGGCCCTATGTCTGATGTCTGTTCTCTGTGTCTCATGTCTGCCAACTCTCCGTTGTCCTCTCTGTCCCCGTTTTCTCTAATGCTAAAATGTTTTTGCATGGCATGTAATTTATTCTGTTTATTGCATCCATACATTTATTATTTTGCTTATCTGTACTCATTGTTCTTATATGTATTTACTTATATAAT
Organism: Mixophyes fleayi; assembly: GCF_038048845.1. NCBI lineage: Eukaryota > Metazoa > Chordata > Amphibia > Anura > Limnodynastidae > Mixophyes > Mixophyes fleayi. The sequence goes on from NC_134406.1 coordinate 189,458,887, forward strand.
TCTGTAATTTTATTGTATGTTCTAACCACCTATGTACGGAGCTGCGGAACATTGTGGAACCTTATAAATAAAAAAAAAAAAATAATACAAATTTATAACAACAATAACTAAACCAGCATTTAATAGCAATTACTACTATTATTGCTGTACTAATATATTTTGACGTCGTCTGCCAATATGGTCAAACCAAATTAGCTGAGAACTGGGAAGCCTTTGGACAACAAAAAGATTGTCTTGCGTAACCAAAGTTCAAAACTTTGGAATTGATCTTTCATGGCAGAAAATCCGGTAATTTGCTCCACCCACAGAATAAAATATTTGCCCATAAATAACAGAATCACCACCTGCCAATATACACACTCCAGGGATATCTCTATATAAAAAAAAAAAGAAGTATCTCATATGAATTTGCAGCTAAGTTTGTGGTAAAAAAATATATATATATTGAAATAAATAAACATAGAAAACAATGTATTTGGAATAACAGAAATTAGCCAAAAACATAACAAACTTGTCTACATAATGTGGATTTCTACATAGTATAAGTTAGACATCTGAAAAATATTGATTTAGTTATTTATGACTCCTTCCAGACTATGCCACATTTAAATTATTGCTGAAGGCAGTGCTAACAGAGCTTGGTACAGAGATCACTCAGCCCTATGCAAAACACAGCTTGTACAGAAATAGAGCATGTTGCGTCCACGCACCTTGTTTCCTGTAATACTTGTAGGCCGGACTGCTTCTCATAGTGATCAACTATCCATATGCTAAGCTTCGTTTAATGGACTTTCTATTTTAAATATGTCTTTTGATAAATCCTTTTACCTTCCCAGTAATAGTACTTTGGTGAAGGTACCTCCCCTTGAAACACCACCATTCACTGCATTAAGGTTCCTGGCACTTACAAAGAGCAAGCTCCTCTACCAATCACTTTCAGTACCACCAAAGTACTATTATTGGAACATGAGAGGGTTAACATTTGGGAGGGGCTTACTATGTTCACATAAAGTACAGTTTTGTACAGACTGTAGTATTGCAGTAAAACAAAATAAAGCCTATAATTCCCCCCTTGTAGCAGATTTAAGTGAAACAGTAAAACCGTCATCCATAATAAATTCCCAGAATGCTTCTGGATGGCCTATATCTATGCCCGAGCACAGCTATAGCCCCCACTACCCCTAGCTTAAAGTACGATGGATGGACCACTAGCCACTTGATGCCACCAACCTTTATATATCAAAAGAATAATGAATACATGTAAGAAGAAATAAAAATAAACTGATTGTAATGAGATGTTGACTTTCTGGAACTTCCTTTGCTGCAAAGCAGCTGACAAATAGTTATAACTGTATACTCCATGTAGATGCTCCTATGTAAAGTCCTTTGTTGGTGCCCCTTTTGGCAAATTTTGGTGACAGCACTCAGAAATGTAATGAATTAGCAATCGAAGCCTCTTGTTCTTGAATTTTCTTTATAATATATAAATGATATAATATAATAAATGTAATATAATATAATATATCTTGATAATGATAACATTGTACTGCAAAAACAAAGTAAAATACTAATATTGTTTCTTTAAGTACATGTAAGCAGTTCTAAGGCAGACCTATCTAGCACATAATTCATGGTCCAGATACAGTTCTACAAGTCTATATTCTGACAACTGCTCAGGTCTTCTAAATCAGTGTTTCTCAAACCCTGTCCTCAGGACCCCTAACAGTGCATGTTTTCCATGTGACAAGGGATATAATTATACCACCTGTGGATCAGTGTCAGTCAGTAATGAATACACCTGTGCTAAAGCAAGGATATATGGAAAACCTGCACTGTTAGGGGTCCTGAGGACCAGGTTTAAGAAACACTGTTCTATAGGATACTGTACAACCTAATATCGTCTGATCAGAAAATGTGTATTTCTAGTATATATGCATATATTGCCATGTATTGATAATATTCTCCGAACAATGCAATCTTGTAGCCATAATATTTATAATTTAATTGGCCTCAAAATTCAGAGTGTCCCTTAAATATATCCAGCCCACTAATCACTCACATGTGGTAGACCGCATCTCATTCCATGTAGACACTATTTTCCATGTTGTTATCGGTTACTCATGGTAATAATAATAAAAATTATAATAATAAAGATCAGAAACTATCCATATGTCTCACACTCACAGTGCACACGTGAGAAGCATATGTAGTGTTATTCACTGGTGATTTATCTTCCTGTACTAGGGCAAAAAAAACTTCAACAACTTCCTTGACTGAAGAGCTGAAGAGTCTGGAAAAAGTGCTGCAAATGTGAGAAAAGGGAATTTCCAAACACACTTTGAGCAGTGGTTCTGAATTGAACCATGGGTTAGTGAGTATTAAATTAATTTACTAACAATTTACAAGGATATACTGTATATGTAAGTCTTGCCTACTGTATTGGGAACCTACAACTCCCAGTATGAGCTGAAATTTGCTGACAGGAAATACTGCTTAGCAGACCACTGGGTCTATTTATGGAAAGGTAAATGCCCTATTGAGGTTCAACCAGCCATAGGCCTCATTATCGCATCGTCTTATACATCTAAGAGGATAACCCACCACCACTTTTGCAGATGACGCCTTCCTCTTGCCTTTGCATGGAGCAGCCAATTTACCAAGTACCAATGCGATATATCTTCTGTTAACGCCACCCCAGGATCGCAATACAACACAGTATTCAAATTCCACTTTGCTTCGCCACTCTGCACTGTATTTGTAAAATTGCTTTTAGATGAATATATATTTTATGAATTGACTGTGATTGTATCAGCTCTATTCATTCTTCTGCCTGGTGTGATAGAACTGAAAACACTTAAGGTCGAGCTTTCCCAGTGAAAATGTCCACAATTCTGCAGCCTAAAGTGAGATAAGGTAAGTACTTCATGGAACAACTTTGTAAATGTTGCTGATCTCCAGATAGTATCAGAGCAAAGATGTGTTGGTGCCACTAACTACAGCCAAATTAAGACCCCATGGCTGTTCCCCTCTGATCAGCCCAGCCAAAATGCCAAACTTTCTGAAGCAGACCAGTATTATACAACCTGTTGACCTCCAGCTATTGTGTCTTTACTTCTTATAAGTAAGTTTTATCCAAAATGTAAGTGAAGTAATTTTTTTTTTTTAAAAACTGCTCTACTCACCGGAGGGCCTGCTAGCAGGTCTGTGATGGCGTAAATCACATTGTTACACATCACGTACTAGTCCCTTGGACCTCCCCAAGGAATAGGCAAATATGAGCTATTTAATTAGTCTCAGATTGATTTAGGATAGATAAGTTTGTCTTAACATTAAGATAAAGCCCCACAATACTTTTTGCTGTTGGCAATATACCAGGCATAACCCTGGTACTTTCCCATTTACAGACAGGAAGCACTGATCACATGTGTGAGTGGCACTAGACAATTCAATTTTAAATGCCCGGGGAGCGGTACGGCCCATTCTGCAGGTAATAATGTTTGTTCTGCAGCAAACAAAATAAGGATCAATTTTTGCTGCTCTTGTGGGTACCCACCAGCTATAACAGAACCACACAGACACACACACTAAGGTCAATTTCTAAGAAGCCAATTAACCTACCAGTATGTCACTGGAGTGTGGGAGGAAACTGGTGAACCCAGGGGAAGCCTGAGCCAACATGGGTAGAACAAACTCTATATAGATTGAGCCATGGGCAGAAATGAACCTTTCCCTCCAGAGCTGTGAGACAGCAATACTAACTATTGTGCCCCAAATGGCTGTCAAATATGACATATTAGTGTACTGACAACAGTTGCATGTCCATGTTAGGGAATTATCCTTATAGTTTTCTAAAATAAGCACACATTCATTTTACAATGACGAAAAAAACTCATGTCACTTGACCACAGATACTATACATACTGAGTCATTAAGGAGAGCAAACCATAGGAAAGGAGTAACTTTGCGCCTGGACAAAACCATTGCATTGGAGGGGGAGGTAAATTTAAAATGTGGGGACAGATTTATAGTTGGGATAAGGCATGTCCTAGATCAACTTTAAATTTCAATGTAAAGATAAGTATTTGTGTGCTACATAAAAAACAGCCAGTATTTAACTTATGTGCAAAATAATAAACACATTTGCACCGCTTGCATTGTAACATGGTTTGTCTAGGAGCAAACTTACTCCATTTTTTTGCTTTACTCTACTTAATGACTCAGGCCCACTGTATGTATACAACACTGCAGACATAAAAAAAAAAAAAGAAAACATAGACCTATATTTCAAGTTTCACAATTTATTTTTTTTATATTAAATCATACTTGCCAACTTTGTGTTGTTGGCATCAGCGAGATCCCATGGAGGGGGTGTGGTAGGAGGGCAAAAGGGAGCAGGGAAGGGAAAATCGCATCATTCCTGTGACGGACTCGTCATTTTGTCATAGGAGAGGGGCCAAACTGACGCAATTCACCGCGAATCGCATCATTTTGTCTCCCGATTGGCAGGATGTGGGAGACTTGCCTGCCCTCTCGGGAGTCCGGGAGGCCTACCTAGAATTCGGGGGTCTCCCAGACATTCTGAGAGAGTTGGCAAATGTGATTAAAATATTTAGGTTTTTATGGTTTATCTGGTCACAGGAAGGTTTCAATGTGAAATGCAACCTCACTCATGACCACGCCACCTTTCCGGCAGTTGTGCCAATTTTGGAGGTATGCTCTGACTGCTAGCCTCCCAGATCTTCACTGACAGCCCGCTGCCATCACATGAAACAAATGCCTGGATGGCCTGTTATTAAAGCTCCAGTAAGCAGCCTTCAAAGTGACCGGAGGTGGGTTGCCAGCGTGATACACAATCTGTAGTGGGAGGTGGCAAAAGTATTATTTTGCAGGGTATTCATTTTGTTTCCCATCTAGCCTCATGGCAGGAATGACATTGTCTACGCAGATTCGAAGTCTGTAAGTAGTGGCCAAGTTCTGATCACCAAGAGGTTTGATACAGGTGGTATGATCAATGTACTATTTGACAGGGGATGCATCACATCTATATTATGTATATAAACCCTTGAACTATCTATACATTGATAATATGATACACTAGGAAACTTCTAGTAGGCAATCTGTTGGGCCCAAACTGCCCCAAACTTTGCAAGATTTCTAAAAATAATACTGTGTAAAGTGATTTACTGATTCTTCTGGTTCAGAAAGAGTTAAGTGCTTTCTGAACATTTATAAGTAATGGGGAGACACCATTTCCTCCCAGTTGACTCAAGCTCTACATCTGCCACATCATTTAATACAACCAACCCCTTTTTTTTCAGTCAACAGCCAAAAGGAAATAACTTCTCTGCACTAAGAGTCTGAGATTCCTAGGGAACTATCTCAGCTCCTTAAAATAATTGAAATCCTGCTTCTATTCTTACTTTTATTACAATGTCAACAAGAGATTATTTTTTTGTAAATTTGGGTTTTAAAACCAGGGTAATATACACAGTGTACAGCTTTCTGGCAAAAGCTACTGTTGAAAGGAAGAATAAAAAAATGAAAAGAAAAAGGAAGACATTGCCTATGAAGGCAGCTCTGAGTCCGACACTGTAAAAAAGGAGAACTGAGCCAAAAGCAGCAAACAGCGCGGCTTCCCCCATCATAGCTGGCTGCAGCAGGGGATGCTGGTTATTGACATATGTCACTGAGGAATACACTTAGCCGGTCTGATAATTTCATCTGGAGACTGTAATTAAAATGAAAACATCTTAAAATGTCATCTCTCCCACTTAATCGTTTACAGATGTGGAATGGTGTAAAACTGAATAATGGAGTGATGAAATAAAAATAAACTTTGCACGTTATATTGTTTGTAAATATTTTTGTGTGATTTGTACATATTATGCAGTTATTCTGTTGATGGGGTTACAGCCATATAAAGCATGTTATTATTATTATCATTTATTTATAAAGCATCAATCATATTACACAGCACTGTGCAGAGGATATGCAGCCAATCACATCAGTCCCTGCCCCATTGGATCTTACAATCTAAATGCTCTATCACACGCTCCCACAGACTAGAGTCCATTTTGTTGGAAACCGATCAACCTACCAGTATGTTTTTCTTCTCTGGGAGGAAACCGGAGCACCCGGAGGAAACCCATGCTAACTCCACATTGAGGAGAAGATCTGAAGATACGTCTGTTGAAGAATACAGTTCTAGGTCACTCTGCTCTAACAGACAATACACTGCAGGACACAACCAATACATATGTGCAATACAAAGTCCCAAAAGAACGCAAATAAATAAATTAAAAAAAAAAATCAATAATTGTCAGTAGTAATATAGTCAATTTGTAATGACAAAACATAAAAAAGGGGTTTAATTTATCATCCACCCCCCATAAAATACATTTATTAGGATGTTATAAATGTCTGCTATACATAAAATGTATTTTTACAGTTACTCCTGATTGCAAACACATGTTCTAGCATGTATACACAGCCGTCATCACTAATAATCTGCACTTACACCAGACTTGTAGCAGGTGCAAGTGATATGACTGAAAATCACGTACCTTAGAGATGCCCAAAGCTTGAATCGGACGCTTGTGAATGCGATTGAGCTTGGCACGCCCTTACTGTACATTGACTACGTGCATACACCTAGTCCCCTCCCCCTTCTGCCCATGAGTAGTAAGAGTCCTTTGTGCTCGAACATTACTTGGGCGTTGCTGCGTTCTCTGGTGTACGCTCCAGTTCTGGGTATGCTCAGTGTGATTTTAACGCAAAATACGTTAATCAGACCCCCTATATTCCGCACCAAATAATCATATTTGCTAAGTAAACGTTTCAGCACTTTAGTCATATTTTTGATCTTTAAATCTGATTATTGATTTGGAAATGATCTATGTCATTATAATATTATGATCATTTAATATACAGCACCAACCTTTGACAGAAACTGTAAATTATAAGGATTTGCGAGCAGGGTCCTGAATATATTGCATGTCATGTCATATTTAAAGGTTTAATTCAGAGTCCAGGAATTAAAGGAAAACTGGAGCACAGAACTGCTATTTAAAAGGAGCAGGAGTGCCCTGGATTCCACCATGCATTTTATAGAGGGGTTTTCTCAGCTGGTTAAAAGGCTGAGCAAGCATAAGTCTCCCCACTGCACACGTGTCAGTTCCACCTCTATAGTGCAAGTGAAGTGGAACTTTTCATAGAGCCAAGTGCTTCAAGATTTACAGAGACATATCATATAACTCCAGAGTACCCTACAGAAGGTGATGGCTTAATGCTTCGTCCTGACATCAACAGTCCAGACAGGGATGTCTACTATAGTTTTTTTTCCTTTGCAACTAGCTTTGATTGGAGCCAGAACCTTTGTAAATCAAGAGGAATTTCTATCTTTTTTTTTTTTTTCTATCCCCTCGATGCTTTCCGGTGCCTACTTCCTGCCATATCTAAAAAAACAGCAGCTGCATGGGTCTGATAGAGAAGTCCCAGGGTAATAACACAAATGAGATGGAAGGCTACAAATTAGTTTGGGAAAGGATAGTAGGACAGTTGAAAGGGGAGGTGATAGTGTGGGCACAACATCAGATTTTCTAACAACAGAGATAGGACAACTGGCCCCCTGATGTCTACAAACAAAGAAAGACCACAGTGATACAGACATGGGAACGATAGCTTAAAGTGCACACAAGGATAACAAGAAGGAGAGTTACTGTGGACTACGTCTATTGTGTTTCATATCAAGCACAGATTACAGAAAATCCCATGCTACAAGATAAAGTGGACATATTTTTCAGGCATGTTACGCAAAAGCATTTCCATCATGGGTCTGGGTTGCACTATTAATGTAGAGCATAAAGTATTAACCCTTGCAATGTCACAATTTCTGCTATCCATTTTTATATAGTACATCTATGTTATGCTATTGCTACATACTACCACTGTGAACACTCCTTCTTACATTACTTATTCATCCATGTGGTACTGCAGGTGAGCCTACCTTTCAGGGGTCTATTTATGACCAATAACAAATTGCTCACGTTAATTTTAATTTCTTATCGCAATTATAGAAATGAATTAACATGGCAGTTTATTGAAATTGATTAGCTGGGGCAGCGGCTTCAATAGGAGTCTGTACCAGCTAATAATTTATAGTAGAGTGATCGCAAAGTACAAAGTATCGGACCTGAGCTTGCCTGGGGGCCCTGGCTTCTATGGTCCCTGAAGGGGGCACAGTCGCACCAGGAGGGAGGAGTCACCATCCTTGTGTGGTATGCCCTCTTCATGGACCAACGAAGAGGTCCCAAAGGTGTTGCTGTACCAGGGCTTAAAATTTCTTTTGGTGACCTTGGGAGTGATGGGTTCACTGCGAGGACCCCACAGGTCATGGACAGCAGCTGACAATACAACAATACAAAGACAATACTTTGTACCGGCTCCCCACCCCCTCTCTGCCCCGGGGGCATTGGTAAATGAGGAGAAGCCCTAAATCCCGCTATAAATACCTCAGAATTAACAGAATTTAGGGCTTATCTCCCATTAATAAATAGACTCCAATGAATTAAAATACACCCTGTTGCTAAGGCATCAGAGAATAATCTTAGTCCGTTTAAGTAGACAGCGCCTAATCTTATGGCATATACCTGAATGCATACCCACACACGTACCACCGGGAGCGCCGTAAAAGGAGCAACTATATAAAATGAGCCTTTTCAGGTGTGTGCACCTATAAATAATTGCTATTAGCTGGGTGCGCTTGTGAGAGAGGACAAACAAGGGCAAAGCACCAGAGGCAGCTGGACGGGTTAGTTGTAATAGATTTTATAACCTTGCAGTGCCACCTATCCCCATCTACGCCTCTATACATTGTGGCAGTGACTGCAGACGGAGTTGAGTTTATTTTAGTAAGTGGCTCCATGACGCTAAACTTTTTTTACAATCAACTTTAATATCCAAACTGTCCAGGACAAAAGTAATCAGGGAACTGTCACAAGATTATATTGGTTCTTCATATAATTAATTCTGAGCCATCGTACTTTGTGAATTGCAATAAAATCTACCTCATCTGTATATGGAGCCTAGTGACTATCCTCTCCATAAGGAAGTGATCCATGGCAGAGATTGGATAAATTGTTAATGTGACAGCAATAGCCCGGTCACTTTACAAATATGCGCTTCACGTGTGAGCGACAATAATAAAACAATTGAAGAAAACTTACATAAAATCTAAAATAAATCTGCAACTTGTTGGAAACCCTCATACCAAGCAGAACAAAAATATATGGAATAATGAGGCCATGATTAACTTTTTGGTCTCAACCATAGGCTGTATGTTTTGCGCAATGCTAACACTAGGTATCATCCCGGGTACACTATTCCTACAGTGAAACATGGTGACAGGAACCTAATGCTATATTGCCCTGCTAAAAGGAATGGAAATCTGAAAGCTTTAGGGGCCCATTTATCAATGTTTTTCAAAAATGAAATATAGTTATCAATCCTTATCGCATGGATTCAAATTTATTAAAAACGGAACACAGAAACAGCAGTTCCGATAAACTGCTGTTTCTGTGATAAAAAAATCACCCTTACCCCTGGCTCTTCGGAACGCGATGTTCACGGATACCGGGGCCAGTAAAGATTATCACAGGTGGGTAGCCAACACTGGGGCTTTCTGTGAAATCTGATTACCAAGGACAGCAGTGGTACAAGTAATGCTGCTGTCCTCTGATTGTAAACACCACTTAATTGGGGATGCACTCAGGAAAAATGCTTTAATATTAAAAGAAAGTATTTTTGCTGTTTTTGGTTTTACTATGTTATTTTTTTTTTTCCTTTTAATTTTTTTCTTTTTTCTTTAGAATCTGTTAGTGGAAGCTGTCTGGGCTTCCAGTTCCAGTTTGTATGCCTAGGGAGGCATGTCACCTCAAACATACAGAGTGTCCCAGGACTGTCTTGGGAAGTGGTAAGACTCTTCTTATCGCTGCCATCCAGTATCAAGAGGGAGCCTGGTGACATTTTCTTTAAATATTGGCCAAGAATTGTTTTTCCACAGCAGTAGAAAATATAGTTATTGGGGAGAGGGATTGTGTCTTGGTATATTTGATAAAACCTCTGATTCCCAATCAATTCTGTCTGTCCTTACGATGACCTGTATATTGACCACAATTTCTGTCTTGTTCCTTTGTATTGTTGTATTGTCAGCTGCTGTCCATGACCTGTGGGGTCCTCGCAGTGAGACCATCACTCCCAAGGTCACCAAAAGAAATTTTAAGCCCTGGTACAGCAACACCTTTGGGACCTCTTCGTTGGTCCATGAAGAGGGCATACCACACAAGGATGGTGACTCCTCCCTCCTGGTGCGACTGTGCCCCCTTCAGGGACCATAGAAGCCAGGGCCCCCAGGCAAGCTCAGGTCCGATACTTTGTACCGGCTCCCCAACCCCTCTCTGCGTCCCTGTTCACTCCTTTGCATATGTCTTTGGTAAAAACTATGGTTCCCAAGAGACAAACCAAGCGCCTAGGGCACCAAGGTTAAGGGGGCACCTAAAACATTGAATGAGTGGCATCATGTCACTCATACCACTTTCACATTGCCAACCCGGCAATATCCCCGGTATATGAACCTGGGATATTGCCGGGTTACAGAGCCTCCCACCCTGGCAAATCCCTGGGACGACTGGGTTCACACTGAACCCTGGTCTGCCTGGGTCTGCCAAAAGAAAAGGAATAATAAAAATAAAAGAATGAAAAAATATTGACTTATAATTTAATAGATAAGTAGTATTTCCTCACACTGATGTCTGGCAGCTACAGGAGGTGATTTCGTCACTTCTAATGGGCAGAGTGAAAATTATGCTTTAAAAGCGGCAATAGCGGACTCTACACCTGGATTACATTATACAGATGGGAATAACCCTGCAAATCACCCGGGTCTAATTCCGGGGTCATCCAACCTGGGTAGATGCAGGTTACCTGTTCACACTGAGCCGGCAATAACCCGGATTTTTCAGCCAGTGTGAATGGATATCATTCATTGTTTCAATTTTCCCAAGGAGCCCCCTCACTGAGTGCCCTCCGCATGGAGGAGCAGCAGCCAGCAACATCTTACCTGTGAAGTTGGCAGCAGCTGCTGCACCTCCATATCTGTGATAGACTGAGACTGTGGCTCTGGGATATGTTGTCACTCTCAGTCTGACAGAGCTGCACTATATAAAGTAAGAAATGGGGATGTGTGGCAGCACAGAAGGAATGGAGCTCCCAAGAAGTGGTAGGGTGTCCGAAGAGGGAGAGACATCTAGGGTGCCCGGGGTATTTCTACCACCCCTGCCTGCACGTTAGATGTAGCATCAACTGCTAATAGCACAATGGGTTCATATGTAGGACAATCTCTGATAATTTTATCCTAATTACAAATACAGCAATTATAAAACTAGTCGGATATGAATTTACAAAGGTGTGTTTGACACTGTTATCTCCTCACAGCAGTTTGTAAAAAGCCTAACATCAATAACTGTGTTGTTGTTCTGACCCTGCTCCTTCCACTATCAAATGCTCAGACCACTAGGGACAGAACACTACATGGCCGGGTTCTGTAAGAAAATTTGGGGAGACCAGCTATACAGGATCATCCTCCAAAAGCCCCCGCACCTCGGGGCCCTCTATCTGCCCCTTTCTCTGCACAGCAGTAGTTGCACCCCTGACTCAGCCTATGGTTTATAGCTTTTGACAGATTATTGCCTCTTACAAGTTCAGCACTGTCCTCCAGAAATACTCTGTGTCGCTGTGAGCATTCAGATGGCATTAGCAGCTTTCCCTTCATTGTAAAGGCCTGCTGGAGACAGAGTAAAGGGATCTCTCCAGATCCATCCTTTGTAGGTTGGACGTTCTGTCTCTCCTCCGTCCCAGCAATAGACGTGGAAACAATGCCAATCCAGAAGGACTAGCACCTATTGCCAGGATAGCAATCTGCTATCATCACAGCATCAGTCCTGGAATGCCCACCGGTAACTTACATCACCCCTTACACTAAGATCATCTGTTGGGTGCAGCTGAGTTATTGGCACCATACTGCTCACTAGCCACTGATCACCTCAGCCCTGCTCCTAACCAGGGCCGTCTTTCCCATAGGGCACAATGGGCAGGTGCCCGGGGGCCCTGCAGCAAAGGGGGGCCCGTCGGAGGAAGCCAAAAAAAAAAAACCTGGAAAAAGAAAAGAAGAAAATACTTACCGTGCTGTCAGCTGGCGATCCGGCTCCCTCCCTGGTCTCCTCCTCCGTCGCGCTCGCAGTGCATGTCGGGCGTGATGTCATCACGCCCACCCAACATCCATTGCGGAGCGCGACAGAGGAGGAGACCAGGGAGGGAGCCGGATCGCCAGCTGACAGCACGGTAAGTATTTTCTTCTTTTCTTTTTCCAGGTTTTTTTTTTTTCTTACTCCGACGGGCCCATATATATAATCATTTTTAAAAAAAATTGTATATATAGGGGCCCCGGTGCACTGCTGTGTCCGGGGGCCCAAGATGGTCTTAAGAGGGCCCTGCTCCTAACAGTCACCAGCCTCTTACCGCGTCTGCTTGCCACTGGGAGCAGGATTGCGAATAAAGCCCCTACTGTGGGCTCCTCTGTGTCTGCCTATGTGAACTTCTTCGCAGGGACAGTCACTCTCTGGAAGCGCTGTCCCTGCAAAATATTAAATAGCTCCAAAAACTTAAAGTGATGCAACAGGAACTGGTAAATATCGGGTGAAAAAACAATAATTGATAAATAGGCCCCTAGATGAGTTCTTAGGTAAATTACACTCAATATGCTGCTTTCCACATTTGATAAAATATTTTCAGAAGAAAGAAATGAGTTCCACCTATATTAGCCAACAGTGATCTGTACACATAGTAGTCAATTATTCACATAATCACATCCATATGTTTACCTTCATCTGTATTACAAGCACTAGTAAAGATAGTTGACCCTTTCTAACTTGTGCACACACTCATGAATGCTCAGTGATCATAAGCAGTGGTAAAATGACTGTCACAGACCTTAAAATAGAAAGGTTGCTGGAACTTCACCTTGGCATATTTTTTACTCCTTGGCTTAGGCAGACAGGGACAGAGACCATTTTTATACTAGGATTATCCGTGTCAGCAAGTTGTATGTTGTTCTGCAGCAGTTAAATATTTATTTTCTTACCGTTCATGGATCTTTGCTTTTATATTAAGAAGACATTGCATTATACTCTAGGCCACCCAACATTTCAAACACATAGAACAAAACCTGACATCTTTTGACAAATGCCCTTCATACACAGTAGCTTGTGCACTATGCCATTTGTAAAAGTAACTCACTCTCTGCCCCTTCATCTGGATGAGAGCATAAAAAACAGCAAATGGTCTCACATCTTCCAGTATTTTGCTCATTCCTGGAATCCATTTTTGCACTTGCATAGTGTACGAGAAACTGTATATAAAGCACATTTATTAAACAAGGCGGTGGGTTTTCTTAAAAACTTACCTTTAAAACATGCATCTTTTCCATTTGTTCAAAGCCATTGAAGATCATGAACCAAGCCTACAATACTAAACAATGGACATCACAACAAAAAAACATGTAATAATGTACAAAATAAATGTAATTAAAAGGTAGCAGTCACACCATACCCCCTACAACTGAATTGGGAAATTTGGACAGCAATGGAGAACGTGCGCCTCTGATAGTGGACTTTATTATCTCCCGCTGTGGTCATGGCTACACAACATTGGATGACCCTAGCACTTCTGAAGTGTTAGGCCACCTCCCACCCCCTCCACTGCCCATCCATAACTAAAAAAGCACACCTGCATTGCTGTGCTCACCAATGTCACGGCTCACACCTCCTAGTCCCCTAGACACAGGGCTGTCCCACCTAAGTTGGGAAAGTTGGGAGTTATGGTCAGACACTTTTTAAACAAATGGTGTTAATTCAAAAACGTCAAAATTCACAATTCAGAAAGGAAACATTTTGGTTGGTCCAAAAGATGGACAGTTGAGGAGTATGCATACATTGTTTATGTTAAAAAAGACAGACATACAGGCTTGGACTAGCCTTAACTTTAATGGCTTGAGGCAATGGTGACAATCAAGCTTAGGTGCACATACAGGGCCTTGATTCATTTGTGTACTGTATCTTGCTTGACATAGCTCTGCGCACGCCCAGAAAGGACATTACGCCAATGAATGCAAATGACACTTATGAGTACCTATGACTTGAGAGGCTGAGCATCGGAGGAACGAGGAGGATTACCGTAAGCCATGTACAGTAAGGGAGTTCCAATTTAGACTACATTATGAATTTCAACCTGGGTGGCAAATTAGTAGTCTACAAGCCCCCATGTAAAAAAGATTTAATTTACCCATGCATACAGTAATCCTGATGGCTAGTTTGGTTGTTTTACACCAAATAGACCACAAATTGCTGCATATATAGACCCAAAAAATAATAAACTACAAACAACATATAATTGAGATCAATATGATGACGATCAGGACTGGTGGAAAATATGGTCCGATCATGATTGCAATCTGACAGTGAGATTGGTCACTGGCCAACTACACTAACTGGGCCTCAGTGGGTCTGTATAGTTTTGCTGAGCACATGTGGCCTGATCTGCCTTTGTAATGTACCTTTATAGACTGGCACACATAGCATGGAAGGCACTACTTTTGAGACATAGGGGTCTATTAATTAAGGAGAGATCAGCAATAAAAATGGAGAAAACAGTAGGATGGGCTTTCTTGTCATTTTCAATGGGACCCAGCTGAAGCCTCTCTGATTCGGTCAATCCCTCACCTGTGGAAGTGCTGTGCGCATGCAGCGGTAGGCTGTCGGTGAATTGGAAAAAGAGTTTGTGGAGGAGGGGGCACTTCGATGGGGCTGCTAGAGCAGCCTCGGCATGGTAGATTACAGCAGTGTTTGATTATGCATCAGATAATGTACATACATTATTAAATGATTTCTACTTAGCATTTGATCAGTACAAAATGTATGTCTTAGACTGCAATGTTTGTAAATCTACATACATATTCTTTTTACTTTCAAACACAAATTAGTGTGAACCTTGCCTTTGTACACCACAAAACAGCAGTTAAGTACAAGTGAAGTTCATTACAGTCATGTATTTAGAGCAAGTTATTGGCTTGCAAATGTGTGAGCCACCTGCCCTTGTCAATTAAGCTCTGCAGACCAATCTCTTCTGTGAGCCCCTGGAGAGATGTTCAGAGGAAGGGGCACAGGTTAAACGGGGAGAGGCAAGCATGATATCCTGGCGGTCTGATTGTTTTAATGCTCTTTGCCTCACAGGGGTAAACATTTAAACCCATTAAAGAGCTGACCCTAATGAATTATTCTGGCCCTTTATTTATAACTTTTTTTTTCTATCCATCAAATCCAAAGCTTCATCTCAAATGTTAGCGACTCAGCACGTTTTATCACAGCATGTACTCTTTCAATCATCACAAGAAATGCGGTGGGCCCTAGATTCGGGCATGGAGCCAGATGAGTAAAACTTTCCATGAGGAAACCTCTATTTTTTTCTATCCTCCAAGACTGGCTACTTGGGATGAAGAGGAAGTAGAAGGTTTGTTATCCAGACTATCGGGGAGACAATAGTTGTGAACTTTACAAAGTACCTGCATGTTGTTGTAATGACATACTGACTACTGGAAACTGGAGTGCTCACATGGGCTTTCAGAACACATAATTGTGTCAACCTCAGGCTGAACCTAGCAATTGTGCTGCCTAAAGACAAACAGACAAAAGGATACAGGCTGCACAAAAGATACTTGTGCTTTCTTCAATGCTTCACTGTCAATATTTCCCATTTACAAAAGAACTGTCTCGTGTAGCAACATGTGGTGAAATTGAAAGTGACAGCACACAGCCATCTAGCATGTTTTTTCCAATACCTATCTCTTCACAGCTTTGTTTGTTAGTGATGAAAATTCCTAACGGTGAAATTGTAAAATTATTTTGTTCCTAACAAGAACAAAAACCTGTTTAATACATCTCAGATGCCTAAACTGGAGAAAAGGCCATTACCCCAACCGCAATTCTACCTAAGTGCCACCTTGTGTTAGGCTTCATACCCACCTGCGCTATTGACACTAGCATAAACGCTAGTAGAAAGCATATGGCTATTACTGGTGTTTTAGAGATCAATCTAGGAATCCTGGTGTGTTCACATAAAATGTAACAAGTAGTGTTATGAAAACTACAACTCATTTAAAAGACACCAGTGGGTATGAACCATTAAGCTCAAGCAATAGAGATATATAATAAAGGTAAAAAAATTATTGACTGAGTGAAAACAACACTAAATTACAAAAGGCAAGCACATTTTAATAATTAAAATCCATAAAATTCTGAATGTGTAGAAAAAAGATGTCATCTCCAGCTTTACATTAAGCAGGGAAACTATGGATTTCACTCCCACATGTACTAATACTGACAATTTAGACAGTTCATGTATGACAATAATTAAGACATGGGGCCTGAGTCAATAAGGCACACATACTGGGCCTGAGTCATTAAGGCACGCATACTGGGCCTGAGTCATTAAGGCACGCATACTGGGTCTGAGACATTAAGGCACGCATACTGGGCCTGAGTCATTAAGGCACGCATACTGGGCCTGAGTTATTAAGGCAAGCATACTGGGCCTGAGTCATTACGGCACGCATACTGGGCCTGAGTTATTAAGGCACGCATACTGGGCCTGAGTCATTAAGGCACGCATACTGGGTCTGAGACATTAAGGCACACATACTGGGCCTGAGTCATTAAGGCACGCATACTGGGCCTGAGTCATTAAGGCACGCATACTGGGTCTGAGACATTAAGGCACACATACTGGGCCTGAGTCATTAAGGCACGCATACTGGGCCTGAGTCATTAAGGCACGCATACTGGGCCTGAGTCATTAAGGCACGCATACTGGGCCTGAGTCATTAAGGCACGCATACTGGGTCTGAGACATTAAGGCACGCATACTGGGCCTGAGTCATTAAGGCACGCATACTGGGCCTGAGACATTAAGGCACGCATACTGGGCCTGAGTCATTAAGGCAAGCATACTGGGCCTGAGTCATTAAGGCATGCATACTGGGCCTGAGTCATTAAGGCACGCATACTGGGTCTGAGACATTAAGGCACGCATACTGGGCCTGAGTCATTAAGGCACGCATACTGGGCCTAAGTCATTAAGGCATGCATACTGGGCCTGAGTCATTAAGGCACGCATACTGGGTCTGAGACATTAAGGCACGCATACTGGGCCTGAGACATTAAGGCACGCATACTGGGCCTGAGTCATTAAGGCACGCATACTGGGCCTGAGTCATTAAGGCAAGCATACTGGGCCTGAGTTATTAAGGCACGCATACTGGGTCTGAGTCATTAAGGCACGCATACTGGGTCTGAGACATTAAGGCACACATACTGGGCCTGAGTCATTAAGGCACGCATACTGGGTCTGAGACATTAAGGCACGCATACTGGGCCTGAGTCATTAAGGCACGCATACTGGGCCTGAGTCATTAAGGCACACATACTGGGCCTGAGTCATTAAGGCACGCATACTGGGCCTGAGTCATTAATACACCCATACTGAATACATAATGGGCCTGAGTCATTAAGGAAAGTAAGGCAAAAAAAGGAGTAAATCTTCTCTGGGACAAACCATTTTACAATGCAAGGGGTGCAAATTATTTTATTATTTTGCACATAAGTTAAATACTGGCTGTTTTTTCATGTAGCACACAAAAACTTGATAGCATTATTTTTACACTGAAACTTAAAGTTGATCTAGGACATGCCCTACCCCAACTATACATCTGTCCTCACATTATAAATTTACCTCCCCCTCCAATGCAACATGGTTTTGCCCAAGTGCCAAGTTACTCCTTTTTTATGCTTCGCTCTCCTTAATGACTCAGGCCCATGTAGCTCAATTGTCTGTTGATATGCAGTGTAGTCCTGTTTCCATTATAGAGGGATTTTTTAACTATTTTTATTTATTTATTATTATTAATATTATTATTATTGTATCTCGATTAGGGGTTACTTAGTATGCAATTGCACAATGAGTCTAATGAAATTTTATATATATAAAATAAATAAATATATATAGGGAGAAAAGGAGGGTTATCAGAATCAGATCTCCTTCACAATAATGTATCAGTGTCAAACATGCTAGATGTCAGTCAACAGCTAAATTACTTTTAGATAAGATCATACTAACCAACTGTCTGATTTTCAGGGGGTTAGTGGGCAGCATGCAGGAGAATGGTCTGCTCTCCTGGCTGTGTCCCAACATTCTAGGAGAGTGGTCAATTATGGCTAAGATCATGGGCATTGGTTTAAGTGATGCTAATTCTGTAACAGCAGGATGGAAATGGAATGACCCAAGCAGTCTCTATTTAAGACCTGTATTATAAAATATATCTAAAATTACATTATTCTTTGCCTGAGGTGTTGGTAAGTAATGTCCTTGTCTTCCATAACAACTTCACCACTTCATGACCCAGACAATTTTTGAGTTTAGGGTCCATCAGTTTAATCACAAATAACTATTTTTCTATTGTAAATCCTTTATAAAGAAAAATAAAATTACAGACATATGTACTGTTTCAAGCTTCTGTTCTTTGTAACTTCTACGCAGTTAGTGTGAACTCACTATATACAAATCAGTGTCCCAACACTTCCATGCATTATCACCCTTAGGCTAGTAACATACAAGTGCTTTCTATGTCTGAGTATTTGTGACAATTGTCTCAGGAAGAGAGCTCTGGTGTGATGGATACACGTGTTAGCCTGGTTTAGTGCTGGCCAAACAGAGGCGCAGAGTCTAACGGGTACCTAGGTCTTCACCAAGTACTGCCACAAGGCAGGATGGACTTTTGTGGCTGGGAACACACAGGTCACGGTCCACCGATTAGCCACTAGGCGTAACACAGCGAAAAGAAAGAGAAATCAGAAACCAGGTCAGCTAGGCGAGGACTGGTACACTGGCGGTAGCAAGGTACAAAATCAGTATGCAGAAGGGAAGTCAAATAACCGGCCGGGATCTGGTACACAGGCAAGAGTGCAGAACAAAATCAGGATATGAGAGAGAGTGTGGTCAAAACAAGCAAGGACTGGTACATAAGGGGTTAACAGGCAGAGGCACTATCCAAGAAGGAATCACAAGAGAAGCCAAGGTCAGCAGCAATACCAAACAACAGGGAGTCAGTCTGTGTATGAATACCTGTTGCTCTGACACAGCTGCAATGTCAGAGTGAGCTTTATATACTCTACAGGACTGAATATGCCGCCTCCCAGTCACGATCATGTGACCACCCAAACCAGCAAGGGCTGACCTCTACACAGAGGCAGAGGAAATCAACAGCAGATGAGTGTGAAGCAGGTAAGTTTAGTGACAGTACTCCTTCCCTTAAGGTTGTACACTGGACACCTTAAAAGGTTGGTCGGGAAATTTTTTGGGAAAATCTTGATTAACCGAGGAAAATGTGCATCAGTGACTTTAAACCAGGAGCGTTCTTCTGGACCATAGCCCTTCCAATCTATTAGAAATTGCAAAGTACCCCTGGATATATGCGAGTCTAAAATTTGTTTGACAGCTACAGTTAGATTCTATCCTCTGATATACCAGTGGTAAATTCTCTTTTTCTGAATTTTTCAGAGGATGGAACTTAGCCGTAAAATACAAAGAAAGGAAAATTTGAGATAGCCTAATGGAAGTGATTGTTGTGGGTGAATTCTGCCCAGGGAAGTAAATCCAGCCAGTTGTTTTGATTAGCAGAAACGAACATAAGTAGAAACTGTTCAACTTCTTCATTAGGTCTTACCGATAAACCATTTGAGGATGGTAAGCAGAAGAAAGTTGAGTTTGATGCCAATAATTTTACAAAAGGACCTCCAAAATTTAGATAAAGACTGGGTTCCTTGGTTGGATACAATCGACTGAGGACATCCATGCAGAAGGCAATTTCCTTAACAAAGAGGTAAGTTAATGTAGAAGCGGAGGAAAGACCTTTGAGAGGTACAAAATGATCAGCTCCGGAAAATCGATCTACAATGACCAATATGATTGTACAGGATTTGGAAGGTGGTAACTCTGTGATGAAATTCATACCTAGATGAATGGACGATCAGGAACAGGTAACGGAATCAAGGGTCCATATGGACTTGGTTGAGGCACTTTGTGTTGGGCACAAATGGGACATGCAGCAATAAATTGTTTAACATTGAGACAGAGAGATGGCCACCTGTAACTCTGAGTAATTCCCAGATTTTCTTAATGCCAGCATGGCCAGAGAAAACGTAAAGTATGAGCCCAATGTAGTAATTTTATACGTAATTTAGGAGTAATGAAGATTTTACTTGGGGAGCAGAAGGTTGATCTTGCAGGAGTTAAGGCCACCACACTTCTAGAGTCCAAAATAAATTTATTTTGTTCTGGAGGTCCTGCACCAGAGGGGTCAAAGGAATAGGAGAGAGCATTGCTGCCAGGCAAGATGTTTTTCTCCCAGTACAACCTCATACTCACTTATCGTCCGGGCATACCGGACGATAAGTGAGTATGAGGTTGTACTGGGAGAAAAACATCTTGCCTGGCAGCAATTCAGGCACTGAGTTGACTGTAAATACAGGAGATTCTTGTGATCAGTGTAAATGGTTACTGGGGAACAAAGCACCTTCCAGAAGATGTCTCCACACAGAGAGAGCTATTTTGATTGCTAGAAGCTCTTAATCGCCTATGCCATAATTATTTTTGGCAGAGAGAAGTTTGTGAGAGATAAAGCCACATGGGTGAAGCTTCCCAGAAGAGTCACGCTGAGAGAGGTCAGCCCCAACCCCAGAAGAAGATGCATCGACTTCAAGAAAGAAAGACTGCTGACAATTGGGTTGCAGTAGGACGGGGCAGAAGAGAAAGCCTGCTTGAGAGAGTTAAAGGCTTGTACTGCCTCCTTGGGCTATTCCTTTGCATTAGATCTTTCCCCTAGTTAGTGCAGTGATGGGCAGAGGAAATCAGGACAGGAGTGTGGAGCAGGTAAGCTTTGTGACAGTATTAAATACTGCTTTCACATGCTCCATTTGCCTACAAAAAGCAGACAATGTGAGTGCTGAGTTACAAACACTCTAGTGCTGGCAATCTGAGGGAAGCATTTGTAGAGCTTATCAGTGCCTGTGGTGGGCTGCCATCTGCAATCTTGGGGTCCCTACAACTTAATAAACAAGAGCCTATCTAGTGACTGGTATACAAAGCAGGGCCCATTCTGGTGGCTATTATATAAAGCAAGTTTCCAATTCAGCGGCTAGTATATCCAATATAATGGCTAGTATTTAAAGCACTCAAATCTGGGTGACTGATGTACAGCAGACTTTCCAAGCCAGTGGCTAATATATAGCAGTCCTGCCAAGATGTGTATACTATACATGCCAATCTGGTAGCTAGTGTTTAGCATACCATTCCACCCAACATAGTGGCTAGTGTATAACTGAACCCCTGTCCCATCCCCAATGATGTAGTCACCATCTACCCTATTTCTACAATTTCCTGGCTGACACAATAATCAAATCAGTATGTAGGGAGCTGTCTCATAGATGTTAATGCCAGTTCCTGACGGCTCCCCTTAGCAACTAGCAGGAGAGTGGTGTCTAAAGTCCTTTTTTCAGTTTACAACATTCCGACTGCAAGTAGTTTCTCTATGTAAAACATGATGGTGGTCTGCTATTGGGCCAAAAGTTTTTTTTTAATGGAAGTACCAGGCTCTGAGAAGACTGGGATATGAGTGGAAGGGAGGGTCTATTGTATTGTTTATTTGACAGATGACAAGGATGAGAAGTGTTTGAAAAACAATGTTATTATTATACATTACATATAGCATATATTGTTGACTGCATACTATAATATGAACTTATTTTGCAAACAATAAGATCAACAAGAAGCTATTAAGTTTCTTGTTTGTTATACATATTGCATTAATGTAATTTAAAACCGCTGATGTTTGCTGATAACTCGTTTTCCCATGTATGTACCATTGGATACTTCTATTTACAAAATCGACCTATTGGGTCAATTATTTAAGGAAGAAAAAGTCTACAATAATTAATTTGAATTTTTCAGTTTTCTCCTAAAGTATCACTTGTTAATCTCATGTATATATTATGAAGACAGTAAGATGCAGAGGCCCACATCACATCTCCCCAGCACACAAGCACAACGTAAATCCCACTCATGCTGTCTGTTTCACTGGGAGTTGTCAAATGCTTTCTACCCTATCCCTTGGTTGATTCCCTCCTCATGCCAGCTCCCCATGTTTTGCCGGTCCCGGTCATACCTACTATGTGTCCATGTAGCACATAGGGGGTTGCAGCTGGGCCTTCAGTCCTCTTGAGCCTAGTAGTGACTGATATTGCTGCTAAACATTATTGCTATATTCCTCTTAATATCCCACTGCAGGTTGGGAGAATATTAGTATACAGGAGTCAATCCGCCAAAGTTAGGAGCTGACTGGACCTTCTTGAAGTCAGACATATATAAAAATAAATAAACTAAAACTTATACTGAAATATCTTATGTTCCCTGGTTACCAAGCTTTTTGGAATTATTGAGCCTTTCTGCAGAAAGTATACTTGCTCATCAATGAACTTGGACACGCTAATTGCAACTTGTGAAGTGGCCAGTGACAATTTTGTAAGCACTATTGATCCACCGAGCCCTCAATACTATACAATCTATGATAAACTCTACAAGAAGAATAAAGTACAGCAGATTAACAAACAAGTATACCGCACATACATCCAATACGCCTCCTATTTCTCTTAGAGTAACATAAATACACATGAGAAATACCGGTATAAGTTCATAAGCACTTATATGACATGTAGTATAGCTATTTCAGCTTTCACTCTGCATTTTGTATGACCTCTTATGATTAAAAACACAAAGCAGGCATTGTTGACATTCCGTCTTTGTTCAAACTAATGTCTGTCTGTCATCTTTCACCTGGTCACTAGTTACTTCATCTTTAATGTTGATGAGTCTTCTTTTATATTTCCATTTATAACCATCTCAGAGAGCTCAGATCACATGCATTCAATTGACCAGCTCCATACACACATAAACATATGTTTTAGCCTGTACAGACTCAACATACAACACATTCTCAAGATTGAAAAATCCCAAAAGAATAAGAAACATGAGCTACTGTTTACACGCAGGCACTGTTTAACTTCATTCAGGTTGGTGTTGCTGGTAACCCTGTAAAGCATTGGGGAAAATAAAAGCAGTTACAACTATAGCATAATGTAGAACAATATGGCCTTGTTTCACAAAAATATTAATATAAAGCCTAAAGACCTGTGTGTAATAAAACTTTTATTTACCAGCCTCAGATTGTGCCTCATTGTGGTGACTACAGTCCAGTGAGTAGGAAATAACTATAGAGATATATAAATAACGTGGAATGGAAAGTAGGAAATAAGTATAGGGAAATATAAGGACTCTGCTAGTACCTGGCATCAAGAGTCCATACCGAGTACCAAAAAGAGTAAGCAGGTCATTAATGGATTACTTTTCATTTAACTGATTTATTACACTTAATATTCTAAAACTGTTGTGTGATTATGTAACAGTGTAGCTATAGTTATCAATTTTCGTCCTCTTGTTAATGTCACATAATTGCCAGCATTTCAAGCTAATTCCCGGGGACACTTTGCTGCTGATCATATGTTATCTAAGTGCATTGTATGTGATAATGTCCAAGTGGACTTTGGTGCACTATAACCACCAATCACTGCATGTTTATTTAACTTTGTTTTTATATCCTTTTGTAGCATTTTAGAAACTCCCGTCTGACTTGAATTAAACCCAGGGAATAAAAAAAAAAATATGATTGCATCCAGCATACCAAAAATAGCAACTGCATAGCTAGATTGGTCAATATTGAAAATTAAGTATATAAAGCCTGGGACCACGCCTGGAAATTAGGGACAGTTGGCAATTATGGCGCCACTTGTAACTTACATGGTAGCAGCAATTACAAATGTAGTGAACTTGGTTGGGCACTTTTTTGTCCCGGTTCCGCTGGGATGACATTGCTAACATTAGTTTAGCAACAGTTATATGCACTTGTTGCAAATAAAACAATAAATGCTTAAAATCAAGGACACAGGCACATACTGCAATGGCTCTACAGTGGCAAACACCCTGGTCAGTGTCCAGGCCCTTTGGGTGATTACAAATGAAGGTTCTAAATAAAGGCGCAGGTGACCGATGCCTTCAGGTGTTACTGAGCAGCCTCAAGCTGGCTGAGAACCATAGAAGCTGTAGCCCCACAACTGAAGTCATGGGCTGTTCCTAGAAATAATCACCGGAGCTGTTTTATATTAGTAAAATTCATTAGTAAGAGTTTAGGAATCATATTTCAAACTAAAGTAAAGAATTAAAATGAGTCTGACATTTTTTATTGAACTTTGCAGCTGTAGTAATAAGGAAATTTGTTTTTGTCTGCATAGTAAAAAAAAGCTGCCTTGTTACTCAAGCACAGAGCAACTCCAGACTTTTTTTTCATACCTAAATCCACCAGATTTATGCAAAAAAAAAAGATAGACACAATGAAATCTGTTTTGTTATATACATATTTTCTCCCTGAAAGACAATCAGATTCAGATGTTCCTTAGCTTCAATTAGTTAAAGCAGACAAGTCAATTGTGAATTATAATCCTATTCAAAATAAAAAGCTCATGTATCACAGTAAAAGTAACAGGGGTCGGGGTACTCTGGGATACACAGTGGTGAGTGTTAAATCAAAGCTCGGTGAGGTCACATAATCACATTTCAGATTAACCTTTCAAAATATCCCTATAAATCTTTTGGAAGCAAAGCCTGACAACTTGTTCAGTAGAGGATTCTACTCTTTTTTTCATTTACATATTATAAAGTTTTACATTGCTCTACAAGCAGCAACTGAGAGGCACAGAAGAAATTGGCAAGGGCAGTATTTAGACAACAAATACATGTATATTATAGTTATGTAATTATATTTATAAAGATACAGTTAGATATTGAATATACATCCTATATTAGAATCCAAGTGGTGTACTTGATTAACCTTTTGTTACATTGCTATGGAGACATGAGACTTTATTTAGCTATATTATTTAAGTAAATTTCAAAAAAGAAAAGTAGGAACTGGACTGTAGCTCAATCAAGCCCTATCTTTGCCTGGCAAAAGAAGACATAAATAATCATAAACTGACTAATTGTACCATATATGACATCTACATGTTAGGTTCACAGTTAAATTGCTTTCGTTATGTACTAACTGAAACTATAAGACAAACTCATGTCTATCTAGTTTATGACCGGTTTTCCATTTCAAGACTAAGGGGTATATTTACTAAACTGCGGGTTTGAAGAAGTGGAGATGTTGCCTTTAGCAACCAATCAATTTGTAGCTGTCATTTTTTGGAATGCACTAAATAAATAAAAGCTAGAATCTGATTGGTTGCTACAGGCAACATCTCCACTTTTTCATACCTGCAGATTAGCAAATATACCCCTAAGTCTAGACCCATTTCACTAAAAATTTTGCAACCCCCTCTTAAATATCTGACACCTTTAAATACTATGCAGCAATGGTGGTCTTTAGCAGACACTGCAGGGACCTGACACATAAGCTGAGTGCCCTTTCTCTTCAGTTTTCTGGATATCAGCACATCTCTCAACTAATGTAAACTGTAGAAACCAGACAACTGTGCTACATTTCATCTGTTTTATAAAAATAAAAAACAGTTCCCTCATCAAGTAATAAAACAAGGCTTCTGTATCGATGTGTTATTGAATTTCTAGAATACAGTGGTGAATGCAGTCATTTTACATTTATGTGGCATGTTTCTGCTACTACAGTGTTTGTACTGGAGAGCTAGACTGTTCATTGCTAGACATTTTATTGTACTTCCACTCAGACTTTATCAAATCACCTGCATGAGCTAAGAGCATATGGTTGCAATTACTTTTGTGTAGCAATTGGTGGTTAAGCTACCTCTGTGGTTGCAAATGGCACTTAATGCTTAAAATACACAGTATGAGAAATGCTACATTAGGAACATTTTCAATTCCCTCTTCTTATTTTTATTAATTCTAAATGGACATATTTCTGCACCAGTTCTTAGCGCTGTTAATTTATGAGTGTTCCTGAAAGCATCTGGTTAATAAAGAACTTACTGATACAGCAATATAGTGTGAATGAATGCCTCAACAGCTGTGGAACACTTACCATCATCCAAGTACAACTGATCCAATTCCTCAGGCTCACACTTGATGGTTACAGGAATAGGGGCCAAATTATGATTACTGTCCTCATGCAACTCTGGCAGTGACAGTGGTTGAGTGGTTGGAGATTCATTTCTCTGAACCTTCTGCTGTTGGTGCTGTGGTTGGCCCATTACTGATGAGTGAGTTGGACTGCAGGGCTGCAAATAGGATGGCTCTTGGGTAATAGACGGAACTGGAGAAGAGGGACTGATGGGATAGACTGTTTGTTGGTAACCAAGGGGACAGCTACTGCTCTGATGGAGACTCACCTGCGGCTGCAGCATGATGTGGGATGACAGATCGGGTGAACTTGGGTGCACAACTATAGATCGTGGCACTTCTTGTATGGTGGGGACACCTCCAGTGGGCTGCTGAAGTCCTAGCTGAGTGTGACCAGGATTCGAGATGCATTTGTTGTATGCAGAAGTTGAAAGGTCATGGAGCTTGGGGCTTGAATTTGGAGATGATGACATCACAGTGTTTCTTTGCTGACAAGACGTGAAGCCAGATACAAGGCACGAACCAGGATCAGAGGGCATCAAAATCTGTTGGCTGTAGTATGACTTGGAGAGTTGAGTTAATCCTTGGTTCATTGGGCCACAGATTTGAGCTGACTCATAATCATCAGTGGGCTCTGTTTTTATAATTGGAACTGTTAGGAGAGAAAAAATTAAATAAACATGAGTTGCGTTTTGGTAAGATCAAGTTGGCTTGTGGCTAGGATACCCCTTGCAAAACAAACAACGTCTTGAATAAGACTCTGTGTGTCTTTTGCCTCGTTCTCCCACCCAATAAAAAAAAAAGTATGAGTCATCAGCATAAGTCACAGCTGGTTCTAATATTCTAAAGAACTATTTTCTTTGGAATCTCCTCCAGCACTAATGTGCTATAAAAATCTATTTGCAAATAGCCATGTTGCTGAAGAAGCTTTGGACCCAAGGGCTCCATGGATTTGTATTAATCAAAGCAAAAAAATTCACTTGGATGTATTTTTGCTTTTGCTGCTGCTACCGATCAACCACTTGATAAATGTCTGTGTGTTTGGTAAAATCGTTGTCAGACTAAACAGATTCAAATTAATCAAGGAAGAAATATACACAAGTAAAATGCAGTTGTGGTTTATGATGTCACCGGCAACTAAGATTATGTTAGTGTCTTGCGCTGCTGAATGTGTTTAGATTAACAGCTACTAAGAACTAGGACATGCTCACCAGATTTCTTTGTCCACAACATCATATTACAGGATTATGCTCTAAATTAACCAACAGTCTCTCTACATGTCAGCAATTCATGCAAACAGCTACTCCTATTATACTTTGCAACAGGTTAAATTCATGGTTTTGCATTTTGACAGCTGAAGAGGTGAAGGTTACAGACTCTTGATCAAAGGAGGTGCAGTTAGTCAAAATCATATGTCCCATTATATTAAATGACCAGAGATTGGGACAGGTAAAATTGACCAGGAACACTTCTGATTATGTTTCAGAAATATGATCACAGAATTACATACCGGTACATTGATAGGCTTCTTGTGGCAAATGATTGTGATCATAAAGCACACTTATGGCCACTCACTAAAATTGTATCAAAATTCTTATTTAAAATAAAGGATCTAAAAAAATTGTCAATTATTGTCATTTAAAAAGAAACAGGCATATAACATATAGGACTGTAAGATATTTAAAATAAGTCTATATATTGCTAAATAAGTTGCCTGAAATAACAGTTAAAAAACATAAATTAATTAAATATGCTCATTATTATATATGTTCCCCCTGCTTAGTAAAGGCAGACATCTTTAAATATCAGCTTATGCAATTACTAATCTTGCATTGCTCTACAATATTAGGAGGCCATATAATTGGTTTACAGTTTTCAAGATACTTTAGACTCATACATGGGGTAGATAAGTGACAATAGTCAATATGCAATTGACTCTAGCATTTGGATTTTATTTTGCATCCCATCAAGTTTAGCACACTAAAAGGCCTATTTATTAATGGGCATTAAATATCATCCCTTATCTGAATGAGAGCATGAAGGATACAAAGTGGGATACAAAGAACCCTCTCCTTTGATGCTCTTCCCATAGGGTAGCACGGCTTTTCGGGGTGAAGCTCACATCGCAGACCCCATTGAAAATTATGTGGACTGCGGTTTAATGCGAAACTAATACAGGAGATATTTATTATATCATCTGCTTTAGGCTATTGTTAGATTGAAGTGATACTTAAAAATGCCATTTCCGCATGGTTTATGGTTTGATAAATATGCCCCTAAGAGCCTTGGTATGTGGCTTATGTCGTTTTTGATTGGGGGAATAGTCCATTGCACCTTACTGTTTACCAAAGCTGCAATGGAATATCAGAGTAACACTGAACAGCGCATTTAATTCATGTATTATTTATTTGTTATTGTTTATACAGCTCCAATTATATTACAGAACCCTGTACAGAGATTTAGCAACTACCTTGAAATTAAATGTTAAAATGTGACCACAAAATAAAAATAGTAAATCGTTAAAAAAAAGGAATGTCGACATTTATAAAACAGCTCAGTACTGACGCCATAAAAAAGTACCAAACTAGACCTATCCTCTGCTGAGTGTGAGGAATATGTCTTAGAGAAGATGTCAGTAGTAGTTACATTTATGCCTTCAGTGTTTCCACAGCTGAAACAGTCTGAAATATATGTTACAGGAAGGTCAGACTGATGGGAAATGTCAGAGTTGTGAGGTAGTGTTGACTGAGTCTGTACTCAGCTTTCCTCGTTAAAGAAAGACATTTCTCTAGTGACCTCCTTATGTCACACATTAACATGTCTGCGTTGTTAGTCAATCACTTGGATGTAAATGTAGACCTTTCATTGTACATTATGCACAAATTAGAACACAGACTTAGTAGTAAAGTAACAAGTTATAGTAAGGAGCTGGCTTCCAATGACCTAATGAACCAGCAGAGTGAAAAATACATAATCATATCACTGTTGTGTCTAAACTACGCCAAGTGAATAACTACTGTAAATGATCAATTGGGAAGAACATTAGGAATAGATAAAGGGAATGATGTGTAATGCATGTGGATTAAAGATATTTATATGATAAAAGGAGATCATTAGAGATGGGGCAATGATGCAGGGAAGATTGTTTACCATAACAGACAATGGATTCAGCGCAACCTTCTCATCTCCTTTCTTTATGCAGGGGCAAACACAGGATTTCTAGAGAGGGGTTTCCACACCATGCCGCCAATGGGCATGACCAGTATGGGGTGTGTCTAAAATTTTAGACAGTGCTGGCCTGCTCTCTAACTCTTCCTATCCCTATCATATACACAGGGCAAGACACCTCAAGCATACAGTGCCCCAGGCTGGAAGGGGGGTTTCCAGGCACCAGAAAACCCCTCATGGGTGCGCCCCTGTAATGGTATTTATGACATCACAAATATGACAAAGCGGCACAGGATACCAGAAAGCAAAATGTGATTTAGTTGACCAACCATTTGAGCAGTGTTTGGGTTACAAAACAATTACAATACACCAGATGGTATTTGATCGTGTATAGAGATAAACTAGGTCAAATAATATATAGCTGATGTGTGAGGTTATGGAGTGCAAGCAGGAAATGCAGTGAGGACTGTTGTAATGAAACGTTCAAAGCTACCAGGAGCGAGGAAGGCTGTAAAAGCCAAACCTGTGTATTTGAAACTTCCGCCATGTGCTTAAGCTTTTTGTGGCTATTAAACTTTCTCTTTCTGACCAGCAGCAAATCTTTACAGTCATTTGTACCTAAGGTGTCATTAAGGTGACCCAGTCAATTAGAACACTTAGGAGAGAGTTACAGTAGTCCAAACGAGAGATGATCAGAGAGATGATCAGAGAGTGGATGAGAGATTTGGTGGCATCCTGGGAGAGGAAGGGCCGACTGCGAGCAATGTTACGTAACTGGAAGTGGCAGGATTTGGCAAGAGAATGAATGTGTGATGCAAAGAATAGAGAGGAGTCGAGGATGACATCTAGGCAGTGAAGATGGGGAACAGACGAGATAGAGGAATTGTCAACAGTGATAGAGAAGTCAGAGGAGGAGGTGGTTCTAGATGGAGGAAAGACAATGAGTTCGGTTTTAGCAATGATAAGTTTAAGAAATCTAGAGGACATCCAGGAGGAGATGGCAGAGAGGCAGATGGACACCCTAGAGAGGAGGGAGGGAGAGAGATCAGGATATGAGAAGTAGAGTTGAGTGTCGACAGCATAAAGATGGTACTGGAGGCCAAAGGAGCTGAGGAGTTCACCCAGGGAGGAAGTATATAGCGAAAAGAGTAAAGATCCAAGCACAGAGCCCTGTGGGACCTCAACTAGAAGGGTGGAAAAGGGGGAGAGCAAAACAGAAGTGGAAACAGAGAAGGAAGGGTTGACAAGGTAGGAGGTGACCCAGGAAAGGATGGTGCAGGAGGATAAGAAGGGAGAAATGGCCTCTGGGTTTAGCCAAGAGGAGATCATTGGTGACTTTAGCCAGGCAGTTTCAGTGGATTGGAGGGGGCGGAAAACTGATTGGATCAAGGAGGGAGTGTTCGAAAAAGTAAGTGGTGAGACTGTTGCAGACGAGCCTCTGAAGTATTTTGGAGGCAAAAGGGAAAAGAGAAATGGGTACTGTCCTATTAGTTGTTCCTGTTCGGCGCTTCGGAATTTTTGTGGTGCCATATAAATAAAAGTTAATAATAATAATAATAATAATAATAATAATAAATGGTCATTTAAGATGATTTCTTTACATTAATCTAAGACAATCCTAAATTATCAATGAATATTATTTTTCTAGAATGCATCCCAACACAAGTTTAGGCATATACAGACAGACAAATAACCCCACCGGCAAAATAATCCAAAATGCTAAAAAACAAATAAAAGACATCACAAAAATAGTTTGGTAAATTAAAACATATCGTGAACAAAGAAATGAAAATCATTAGAGCTTAATACTTCTTAGTACAACATACTAAAAGTCATTTACAAATCACAAAAGTGAAACCATGCTGCACAAATACTCATTTATGATGTCACATGCCTAAATTTGCACACGTGCACATAGTTTTACGGCGAAGCACACAGATTTGTAGGACAAGGTGGTAGAGTCCTCGGGTGTGCAAACGTTTGCCTCAGCTACTGAGAGGAGTTGGGTGGATTGAAGGAATTCCTTCCTAAGTGAGGATTTGGTGCACAAAGGTACCACTTTTCGCACTGAAGTGCAGAAATAAGATTTGGGAATTATTTAAATTAGATAAATGAGTGGAGAGACCACATTTACAGAAGATATTCCTACATTGCGGGATGGTCTATTCTCCTCACAAAAGGACTTGAATTCTATGCCACCTCAGAGATCCCACAGATCGAGTCTTACCACAATACATACAATAGGATGCACAGTATGGAATGGCAGACACTTGAGTGCACAAAGAAGCATTGCAGGCCCGCTGATTTTGCAGTTCTTATTTTACCCCTAATAATAACAAAAAAATGAAAATACTAGGAAACATGACGTCCTTCACATAATAGCAGATTAATGCACAAAAAACTAAACTCAATTTGATTGACATTAAGCATTTATTACTATAACCATTAGTTATAAAAAGAGACTCGATTTCTCCTTCTCACTCCAGTGAACACTGTGTGGTGGCTGAAGAAGAGAGATGACACAAGCATTGATTTGAAGTCAAGCTCTTTCTAGAATCACTTATGATGCCCCCTTAATCTCTTCACTCTAGAGATCAATATCTAAGCCTTCTGTCACCAACATGGTTGCTCAGCTCACTCTCCCACAAAAATAAAGTTGTGAGGTGACTGTTACTTTATGGCCCGTCAAAAATGAGTTATGATGTCAAAAAGGAGGAAAGTGGAAAAGAAGAATGAGAGAATAAACATAATTGTGCACATGTGTACTGTAAATTACTGTATTAAGCTTACAGTTTAATTGCCTTAAGTTAAAACCAGTGGTATATGCCATAATAAATTATAATAAAAATTAACTAGCTCATGTATCCTTAGTTTAAAATATTAACACACTTAACACAGTGCAGAAAAAGCAGAACATGGCATCTATATATGTACATTATCTATCTATCTATCTATCTGAATACCACTGGATGCAGTAGATTTTACAAGATAACACTAATTGTATTAAAAACTGTTTCTTAGTAAAACATATCGTCTCAGTTCTTCCACAAGTGTAAGCCATTTAATCCAGTCAAAATTTGTAGGTAAAAAACAGTACTGGAAGGCAATTCCATGACTGGAGTAAGCAACCGTGCGATGCAATGAACTGACCTATTGTTGTAACTGTACAATATAGTTTGTGTATTCAGAAATTAGCAGAACTGCATTATAATCCATCAGAGCCTGACCACATCCACTCACAGTAACATAGTTAGCTAAGTATATAGTCAATCAGAGTTAGACTAATTTGAATTATGACATCGGGCAAAATGTTGTTTGGTTTTCTACTAAAAGGAACAAATAAATACATCAGTGTTCAGAATTATAGTACATTTATAATACATGCATTTATAAGAACATATACATATATACATAATCCATATTCAAGTGAATATCTTTATAAGAAATAAAGTGTCCATGGTTGGAGAAGCCGATTCATCATGTTTAAGCTTTAAACTAGGCTGCATAGATTAGTTGGTTTTATGTTGAACAGTTGTAGCAGGGGTCACATTTACCTTCATTTGAAAAATCTACAGCCTTTCCTATTTAACGACTGCTGCTATGGTGTCCTGGATCAAATTAGATCTTGTTAGAAAAAATATTATTCATATGTTTATTGTGGGAAACCATTCTACAGTGGTGTTGTATTTGTAAAATTTATTTAAAAAAACAAATAAAAAATAAAACAGGAAACTCGTGGACTGAGATGTGCGTCGCTGAAGTGTAAAGAACAGCGGTTCGTCCTTACTTCAGTACGCCTGCGAACATCCTAACATGTTAACTGTTCACGTTGGAGTGGTGTGTCTCTGAAAGGGGGTGTGGTCACACCATGTGGGGGCATGACCTCATCACATTGTGGTGTATCAGATCCCTCAGGGGGGGTGTAGTGAACATATCTTTCGAGAGTCCTAGTAGTTTGGACAAAAGTCCTAGTAGTCTGGATGACGGTACAGTCCACTAGAATCTGTACCATCCCTTCTAAATCAGGACAGTTGGGAGGTATTCACCTGGACAATGTACTGAATTGTCGTCTACTAGCAGGTTATGCGCCCAGGGCAACATGGAAAAAGGAAAATGTTTGCTAATAGTAAGTCCATGAGGTTCACTGTAGCCAATCTGACAAATCTGACAGAACATGTAGCCAATCTGACAAAACACCAGAGCTACCTACCAGTCATGGAAGGTTAAAGTAAAGAAGTTGCTGATAAGAAAAGATACATGGAAATATACAGACCAAACCTAGTCCACTTCCCGATTATTGGATCAAAAAAGGAAGAAAAGGTGC